>NW_026726335.1:300000-494071 GCF_029784015.1 Lycium ferocissimum | reverse complement strand
CTTTGGGATTGAAAGGAAACGGCTACAACCCCCGGCCATATGGACGGACACGACATCACGATAAGGAGTTATCTCCGGACCTGACGAATTCATCTGGCTTCTTCGGATGAGACACTACGGGTCGTTCTCTTCCCTTTACCAATCCAGTTTCACTGCCGGACAAACTTTATCACGGTTTTTACGGTATACGTCAATAGCATACATTGTTGGATAAGAAACCTTGTTTTGTTAACATTTCCATTATTCATCGGTATCCTCTAGCTTGAAATCACAAGGGGGTTCGGATAATTCACGAAAAACGAATGTTTAGCTTTAAATCACAAAAGGGTTGGGTAAAATAAGGAAGGAAAAAAAAAAGAAATACGAAGAGGTTTTGAGTAAGCGAAGTGAAAAAGACTTGCGTTTTATTGGCTTTGCCGACTTGATAGGACATCCAGAAATTGAGGAAAAAACTGATTAAATGACAAGAGTGAGAACTACGTATCCATATTCTTTTAAGAACGATTCAATTCGGCCATGGCTTTTTTGGTTTTTACGAAATTGGGTTTTGAGAGTGGGCTAAGTATTGGAGATGGATACTTTGCTTTGTGTTGAGGTGAGGTTTCGGAGCCACATTCTAAGCCTGTGAGTTCGGAGTTCTAATTCTTTACAATTAATGAGTTGTTAATTTATAATTTGTACATATTTAATAAAAAAATTAATATAAATATATGGTTCAGACAAAAGCTATTGGGTTCAGTCGAAGCTCCGCCCCTATTGACTTGTTCCACGGATCGACAAAAGAACTACGAAATCTACAATATTGTTGTCTTGTTTGCCAAGATAATAATATTCTTGTCTTGTTTACCAAGAGTTTGCTCAATGGATTTTGACTTTGTCTAATTGTGTCCTCACATTTATTATTGGAGTATTATAATATTACTTCCTCCGTTATTTTTACTTGTCATAATTCTAAACACAAATTTTTACTTTTATTTTGTCACTTTTAGCATATTAAGATAAGACAATTTCTTTTTTCTATTTTATCCATAATATTAATTACTCATTTCAAACCACTTTTCAAATTCAATTAAAAATATGCACCAATCAATATGGATATCATGGTAAATTATGAACATTTATTATTTCTTAAGGGGTGTGCAAAGTCTATAGTGGACAAGTAAAAGCGAACGGAGGGAGTAGTAGTTTATAAATCATTTCATTTCATAAAAAGTAGAAAAAGAGAATTTAAAAATTAAGTTTTTTTAATTATAGAAATGTGACCTTTTTTTAGGACACTAAAAAAGAAAGTGTGTCACATAAATTGAGACAGAGATAATAATTGATATGGGTATTTTATTAGAATACCTATATTATTAATTGATGTTTAGTCTTAGGTGTTGAGAAATAATTTGGAAAATAAGTGCTCTCTCTATTCCAAAATAAATGCATTTTTGGAGTGTGACACACTCCCTTGAGAACGTTAATTAATGATACTCCCTCTGCTTCAAAAAGAGTGTCCACTTAGCTATTTATACATCCCTTAAAAAAAGACTAACTCCTAAGCAAAAATAGGTAATTTGACTAAGCTACCCTTAATTAAATAGGTATTGGGATTCGATCATGTAACACTTAATAAGGGCAAATATGAAAAAATAAGGTTAATTCTTTCATGATTTGCTAGATGGAAACACTCTTTTGAATCGGAGGGAGAATTATTCAAAGTAATTTGTTACTCCATCCAGTCCAAAATAATTGAGGATTTGATAAGTTGGTATTTTACCAACTTATTTCTTCTTTAATCTTATATTTTTGGTATGTTTGATTAAGAAAATAGCGCACTTAATATCGTTTACATCTATTTTACAGGTTTTATGTGATTTAGAAGTGATCGGAAGAAACCAAGTGAAAATAAAGTCAAAAAGAGGTCAAATTGGACGAAACCTCCGTTTTGCAAAGCTTGTCAAAACTGGATAGTTTTGCAAAAACACACAGATTTGCAAATCTGAAAACTTGGGGCCTATTTTGTTATTTTTAGACTTGGAAAAAGTTGGGAACTACAAAAGGAAGACAAGGGAGCAATTACATTCATCTTTGGCCATTTCATACCAATCTTGGAGAGCTTAGGGTTTTTGCACCACACTTTGGAGTTGAAGATTTGAAGATTGAGTTGAGAAGTTTCTTAAACTTTTCTCCATTTCTTTGATTCCTTGCTTTGTAATGAATATATAAGTGTGTAGTATTTATTTTCTTCACTTGAATCTTATTTATGGAAATATTCTATGATTAAAGTGTTGGATGTGTCACGACCCAACCCCGTAGGCCGTGACTAGTGCCCGAGCTGGGCACCCGTACGTACCTAGCAACCATAATCGTCCTACTAATAGTATAAGCATAGTCGAAGGCAAGTCATCGTCCCAAAGCTGACATATATACATACATATATACATACTGCGGACATGGCGGTAAGGCTAAAAAAACATAAGAACATAAACCATACAAACGCAAGCGCGGAACTACCGCACAACTGACACACGTTTGTGTCTACGGACCTCCCAGAGTCATAACGGAACCATATGACGGGACGGGGCCCACCGTGCCGTGAACAAACATATATACAAATATCGAAGTATACGTACCCCAAAAGTGTAGGCTCGGATCGAGGCTCTCTGAAGCAGCCAAGGAGAATGGATGCCCTACGGCCGACGGACCACGAGATGTACACACAGCCTGCACGCGGCATGAGCACGCGACCCACGAAGAAAGGGGGTCGGTGCGGAATATGCGGAATGTAAACGGGGGGAAGACGATAAAGCACGGATCATAATCAAAGTAGGGTTTACGAGAACGAAGTATAATAATCGAGATAACCAAAACTTGTCTTTTGAAACACTTGTCAATGCATATACGTATATCGGTAAGTAAAATCATACCATAAGCGGGTGTCATCATAGCAGAAGTAAAGTACGGAAAGTGAATATAGTAGTCGAGAATGCCAAAAACGCTTAGCTTTCTTTTTAAAAAAAAAAAAACATTTACGTATCCATATATACGGAAGATCAAACATATCGTATGGTGACATTAACCGATGTGGGATTCGCCTAAACCAGTGTGGAAATCCTCCCACAGGTTTGCCCTTACCGCGTTCCGATATCAGCGATCATAATCGGTTTATCAAAATCACGTATCATATGCGTATCAATCACCGGAAATCATATGTGAGTTACGGAAAAACATATATAATAACGAATGTTCGAATACTTACTCACGAACACAAATCGTACATATCAAAAACATATATCATATGTGTCCATAATGGGACCCGGCGGACGGAACGTGGTCGCCCCTCCGCAGCAGGGCGCCACAACTCATCATACTTCGGAAGTTTTGCATATCTCAACATCTCCTCGAATCACATCACGATTCGAACTCGTCATACTTCGTATCGGATTTTTATATCGAAACTCGTCGCCTTCGGAAACATGTCATATCATATCATATCGAAACTCATCATGTTCGAAAGCTCATCATACTTCGGATTGTGCGCACGATATAACGACCGGGACTCGGCGAAGGAAGTAACAATAATGTGCACGAGCGAATCGTAGGAATCATATACAATGTAAAACATTCATAAATCATATGCAACATAAACATTTACAAAGACTTAGTAAAGGTAATCGAACGAATCATTATTTACAAATTAGGACCATAGTCAATCAAATTTCCTTCGAATGCCGTTCGGGAACGTATCGGACACCGGAACTTTGGAAATCATAATTATATCGGATTCATAAGCATAGCAATCCTCGTTTCGGTCTCGGTAAATACGTAGGTAATCATGTTCGGGGGATTAAATAATAAACATGCTAAGTTCTTTACAAAAACGTTAGAATTGTACAAAGAAAGTCTCTCGAGGGCCACGGACGAGCATCAACCTTAGAGCCCGTCTATGAAAGTTGGGGGGGGGGGGTATTATGCCTTATGGAGTCACATGAAGGTTTCGGATCAGAGGCTTTCCACGAAAGTTACGGACGTTCGTAGTTTCGGGATCGTTTAGGAACCAAATTCTTTTAAAAACAAAACTCTTATACGGCATTTCGGTTTAGTCACACAAAAGGACATAAGAACCATAACTCTACTATCTCGAAGAACACGAATGTCAAAAACAAATAAGAAATCATAGACACGCTCGGATCGCAAGAGTAGAGTTGCCTCGAGATTCGTGTCATAACCTACGTTCAACTAAGACATGCCATAAGAAAAGAAAGGTAAGCTCTACATACCTTGGCCGCTCAAGCTAATCCAAACTCGGGCCTCGGCTCTCCCAAGATCTACACGACGTCAATAAATATCAACCATTAGCCACATTATTTGGAAATTCAATCCCAAGCCATTACCTGATTCCACGAGAAATTTGGGCGCTTCAGAATACAACAACCCCGAGAATTTAACTTGGCCAATTCTTCAACAACAATACCAACAACCATTTTAATAATCATTAACAATCAATTCAAACGCATTATAATGCCAACAAACTTCTTCCACATAATTTGACGACATTCCAATCATGTTCAATTCAACTTCATATATTCAAAACCATCCAAACCACATTCAAGAATACTTTAAACAACCCGCACAATAATTTAAACTCTCCAACAAAAGCATTATAGAGCTTATCAACCCGACAATACAACATGAACACATTCACTTCCTTCCAAATTCATAACCACGCCACCAAACCACCGTTAATAACATTATTCTTACAAATTCGAGAAACCATAATAAGATCTGCCTGAACTTCAAATCATCACACGGTTTCTAACTTCTCAACTTGGATTATTAACCATTTTACGTCATAGAATTCATAACGCCGACAACGAAAATACTAAATGACATTAGTTCATTTCTTGCATACCAAACGACCGTATTCGGCCACTCCTCAACATACGTCATTCCATGAGTTTCATTCATTTTCTACACATTACAACAACACATAAACATGTTGAATTCAATTAATTAATCACCCCCTCTACACAACACATATCACACGCCACACACCCTACACACACGACTACACTTTGACCTCCGCACTTTCATGAATTTCATTCATTTTCATATTCCCAACATACACAAATCACTCATAACATATGAAAAAATGAGATTGAATCTTACTCTTCCCTTGATTCTTCAAGTTGACTATAAGTTGCTTTTGAACCAACGACAGCATTCTAACTTCTCCAACGACTCCACCACGTTGTTATGCACCTTCTAAGAATTGCTAGAAAATTATTTTTGCTCACTGTTTTTCATGGGTTTACTCGGCTATGAAGGAGGGCGAATGGCAACTTATTTCTCCAAACTTCTCAACTTTTCTCCAAGCTTCTAAGTATTGAGAAATGATGAAAATGTGATGAATTAAATCATCTTAATGCTACATATAATAGGCATCCATGTGTCCATGGCCCACACCTTAGGTGGCCGGCCACATGGCCTTCCTTTTTTTTTTTCATGAAATAACAACTTTCAAAAAGTTCACTTTTGGCCCCAAATTTTTCATAAGATGTCTAACTTTCCATAATCCAATTTTAATCCCAAACTCCATAATATCTCATGCCAACAAAATCATAACAATTAATGCTTTAAAATATATCGTGATAAAAAAAATCTCGACTTCGTGTCCCGAACTAGTCTTGTCCCTAACTTTCCGTAATTAACTCGGAATGTCCCGACTTACAAAAATGCGGGATATAACAGGATGAAACTCTTGTTTTGCTTATGTATTGAATTATTTTTATTTCTAATGAAGTGGGTTTTTATTTCTTTAATTAATCTTGTTCTTTAATGTCTTTTAAGGGAATAGCTAACCCTAAGACTCGCCCATTTACTTTGATTGAGCTCGAAAGAGGAAATCTAGTTGGGAAAGATTAATTAACAAGAATTTGGGTCATTAAACCCATCTAATAACTTGAGCTAGGAATAGGATAGTTACTTGAGGTTAAATTGATTGTACCTAATATCATGCTCTAAGGCTTGGAAAAGCTTAGAGTGAAATTCATTGATTTGGTTGAAACACTTTCAATGAGATTTTAGAAATCATTATCTATTAACTTAAACCGGCTCTTAGTTGTAAAATCATAAAATATATTGGATCGTTACTTGAGCGTAGTTTCCTTTGCATCCAAACTTGTGGCCATTGATCATTTTACCCGCTTTCTAGTTAGTTTTATCTTTGTTAGTTTTTAAATCAAAAATCAAATATTGAAAAAGTGTTTGGCTTAGCTTAGTTGGTGATAATTCCTTACTTGTTTAAATCGCCTAGTATATTATTCCCTGTGGGATCGACCCCGACTCATAGTTGGGTAAATTATATTGCGACGACCGTGTACACTTTCTCTTTGAGGAGTGAATTTGGACGTTATCAGGATTTAGCCTCAGAAAGGTGATCCAAAATAATTGAGGTTTTAGTCTATCAAGAAGGCATTTTATTCTTTTTTCAAATTTACCCTTGACACATTCTTGATTCAATGAACAAATTTAATGCTTGTTATAGTTTCAATGCCCCTCTTAACTAAGGGTATTTTAGTCAAACGCCTCTTAGTTTTTAGAAGTAAATGAATCCTTAATCTATGTGCCCTAGTCTAAACCCTCAATTATTTTGGACCGGACGAAGTAATATTATCCTTTTACTTTCCCCAAGCTTTTCTTAAAGCTAGAAATAGTTAATATTTGGAGTTGACAAACCATTAGAAAAAAAGGTGGTTTTGAAAAAATTAATTAACATTCCTCCACCCAAAATAAGTGAATTTTTGTAACTTTTTCTTTGGTCCAAAATACGTGAATTATTCAAAGTCCAAGAGGTTATTAATTAGGTTATTCCGAAATTATCCTTCTTTTCAATAGATTTCTCATATCCCAACACTCACTATTTCAATCTTTAAGAAAAGTTCGGGGGAAGACGTGCGGTAATTTAGTCAAATGATAATTTCATTAATGCTATTAATTAGATTTCTTAACGCGTGTCACACTCCAAAAATTTAATCATATTGGAATTGTTGGAGTACATCTTTGAATTTGCAAAATTCATTTATTTTGAACCATAGAAAAAGTGTTAAAAAATTATTTATTTTGAAATAGAAAAAGCAATTAATGTCGAGGGTAACATAAAAAAAAATTATTTTCATATGGTAAAAGTGAAATGTACTTTTAATATAATATATTGGACAAATACAAAGTACAAATGGAGTATAATATTAGCCGGCTGGGCCTTCCTCAATTCTTAAACCCTGTTTCGTGACTCGTGAGAATGCAAAAGAAATGTGAATTTGTGATTGGATGTGCGAATTTAGAATTTAAAGCTTCTGGATTAATCAATCGTTACACAGTTCTTTTGTAAAAGACTAAAAGAATATGAGGTTAGGATATCATATTCTAGTACTAACCTTAGAGACGTATATAAAAAGGGGAGAATGATGTGTGTATATACATATAAGAGTATGCTATATTTACAAAAAGGACGATACTTATAAATTTACATAACACAATAATAGATTTTTTATAAAATATACGGAAATTTTCATTCAAGGTTTAAAAATTTCACTTAAAAATTTATGTATGAAATGAGTATATCTCGCTCAAGGCTTAAAAATTTTGTTCAATATTTTGTGTATGAAATATGTACGTTAACTCAAAATTTTGTGTATGAACCATGTATATCTCGCTCAAGACTTAGAATTCTCACATTTTTCGTGTATGAAAACTGACAGTGAAAACTGACAGTGAAGATACCACAAATTATTACAGTAGAAAATTATAATAAAATGAACAAAAATGAATAAATAAATATTCAGGTTGATGCGCGGATATTTCGCTCTCTTTAAGAAAATTCAAGCGCCTTTGCGAAAGATAATCTTCCTTTGTCCAAGGTATAACTCGACTTGTCCCTTCAGATACGACCTTGATACCAATGTCGTACAACTCAACAAACTCTGAACAAGATATTGAGTACAAAGCTCCATCAAAAGAACACCTTTCTTTAATTAAATAAAACTCACTTTTATCCTCACTTTGTCAAAAACTCTCCAATGTTTTTCTACACACCACAAGGTTAGGATGATCGCAATTTATAGATAAAAAATTCATCCTTAAATTGAATTGGATGAGAGGTGGGAAGGTGGGGTAATAAATTGGTAATAATATGGAGAATATGTGGGAGAATAAAGAGTTGGGGGTTATAAGAGCTACAAGGTGAATAATGGTCACATTCATCCCTATTCAAAGTGAGAAATGACGGCCACTTCTTCCATTTTTATGGCCGCTAACGTGCAGGAGTAATTAGACACAATTAGACTTTTTAATAATATTAAAATGCTTCAAAAAGAACAACAAAAACTGTATGAAATATGTATATAATTGTATAAAATTTGTATAAAGTTTATGTTAGTTTTTTGAAAATTTAATACAACTACAACAACATTGTATACAACTTTCATATAGTATCATACAATTTGATAAAATTTTGGATCTAGCTTCGAAATTCGAATGAAATTTAATACAACTAAAACAACATTGTATACAACTTTCATACAATATTAATACAAATTTAATATAAATTTTTATTCTTGGTAAATATACCAAAAGAAAAAGTAGATCGGGAAAAAGAGGCGAAGAATCAGCAATGGGTTCTTGTTGTTGGGAAAAGCTCCTTGAGAGAAGCCAGCTGAAATTCCCAGATTTAAAGTTCCTCTACCTAAACTCGATTTCTCATATGTGGGATGAAGGAGGCGAAGAATCAGCCGTCGGAGCGTGGCCTGAACTAGCCAAAGAAGACATCGGAATTTGGGGTTACTATTAATCAATCGCAATTGGAATTTTCCTTTTCGAAATCGTCAATCCATATGTTGAACAAAAATGGAGAACGGGAGAAGGAGAAGGAGAAGGAAGGGTGGGGTGGTGGAGTTCTCTGGGGAAAGGGAAAGATCGATAGGGATGTTTTTGCCTCTCTATTTTCTTTTCTAGATCTCTTGCGTGAACAAAATGCCACGGAAGGGTGGACTTTTAAATTTCTGATATGGTACGTTTTGAACATAAGAAAATGTATCCTTATATTTTGTAATATAGTGTCTTACGTAGTTATGTTAGGTAATTTTTCCTATAAAAAATCGAGCCGATGACAGTGAGTACAAATGCAATTACTAAGCCTTATATGAGAATTTGATTATCTTCTTCGTCGTGACAAAAAAAAAAAAAAAAAAAAAAAAAAGATATTGACAGTCTACCATGTAAGATAAAATGAAAGGAAAGTTATAGTCAAATACCATTCCGTCATATAATTTATAAAATATGTACACAATAATAGGTAATGTATACTTTATACTAATTATACATATAATATGCATATCTATACACAATATGTATAGCTAAAGTGTATAAATAGTGTATACTTCAGCCATATTGGTGAACTAGTTAGCCAAAGGGTACATTTACGTAAGTTTCCCGAGGGTTAGTGATCCGCTAATTTATTAGCTTAACTCATTTTAACCCGCCAAAGTGAGCACCTTTCCATCGGTAACCGGTACCCGCATTAGAGCCCGGCTATTCCGGATTCGTGTCGGGTAGGCCCATTAGGGGGAAGCGCTCTCTACCAAGGATTTTTCCATACCCAGGACTCGAATCCGATAATTCTGGTTAAGGGAGGAGCATCTCCATTCGCTTCAAAACAATTATATTTTGTTTATCCTTCCCTAGGAGCTCCTATCTTTTTGCTCCCTTAGTGACTCGAACCCACAACCTTAAAGTTAGAGATGGGGGGTGTTTACACCTGACCAACCCCACGGTCAAAGTTAGGCTAAATATATAATCATAATAAAATAAAATAAAAGTGTTACTCAATAACAAAACTGTCACGCCCCAAAACCCACCCTAGACGTGACCGGCATCCGATGTCATGAACAACATCGGAAGAACCTAAACGACATAATAATAACACTTGAACCCTTCGGGTTCAACATTCGCCTCCGGCTTCGGTTTGTAAAATAAATGTAACATCAAGTTCCTTTTTAATAATCCTTCCTTATTAAATTAAACAAAGTTATAAATAGCTATATATCGAGATCACAATTATGAAATAAGATCGGCGGAAGTCTAATATAAGTAAATAGTCATAAACGTGGCAAACACCTATTAAGTCGTACGAGACTTTGACAATCTACCTGACAAATTACGACAACTATCTATGGAGCTTCTAGAGAGACAAAACAATCATCTAACTTCGAATTCGCGACCCAAAAATCTAGAATACTAAATAAAACGGAAGTGTCCCGCAAACAAGGATGTGAGCTCACAGAATCAACGGCAACAACAAGTTCTCTAAGCATCGAGTATCACGAACTTTCTTTCTCGTTACCTAACATACCATAAAAAACAATGGTATCCTGAGTACTTTCGTACTCAGTGAGTGCCTCAGGGACAACAAGTATTATAAAAATAAAAGATAATAATACATAAAAAAATTAGTCTTGCCAGTCATGTGAGAGCGATGTAAGAACAATTATTCAGTTTATGTATCTCAATAATAAGTATCAAAACCCATTTATAAAGCCTCTTGTCAAGTTACAACTTCAAATATGCCTTTTAAATCAATTAAGATAGTCACCAACAATTCTATAAGAGAATAAGAATGTCACACATGCCAATAAAGGCCCAAGAATCAAGCATAGCGCACCACACCGGAACATATAATTCTCGGCGGCTATCCTTCCTCCCGAATAACTAGGCATAGATCACACCGGACTATATAGTACACGGTGGCTATCCTTCCTCCCGAATAGCTAGGCATAAATCACACCGGACTATGTAGTACGAGGTGGCTATCCTTCCTCCCGAATAGCTAGGCATAAATCACACCCCGGGTAGCGAACCCAGCGATGGCTATCCTTCCTCCCGAATAGCTAGGCATAAATCACACCCCGGGTAGCGAAACCGCAGAGTGGCCACTCTTCCTCTCGAATGGCTAGGCAATTACCACACTAGGATCTATAGTGACTACCCTTCCTCCCGAGTAGCTAGGCATAAATACGCCGGAATATGAAATCCTCGGTGACCACTTATCCTCCCGAATGGCTAGGCAAAATCACATCAATAAAGTTCATAGCATAAAAGCCGAATTACAATTCATCTCGAGGTAGTCACATCACCATTTACCATTAAAGGTTCGTTGTGCCGTATCGTAAAGATAAATCATTTCAAAGAATGTCTTGAAAACGTTTACACTTCTTTAACCAAGATTTCAATGTCATAATTCATCATGAAAACACTCATACCAATCCTTAGCCATCATTATTGATTACCTCTTATAGAGGAAAAACGTTTATAACTTATATATGTACTTAGAGCATGATACAAACTAGGTTTAATGTGGGCTTGTCCCCTCGCGCACATTAACCATAATTAAAAAACAAGAAAATAGAGTTTCAATTCATGACAAGTTCACCTTTTTATTCAATGAAGAGCCTTAAAGAACATACAATCACGACAAAAGAGTTCATAAAAACCGACCGAAAGAGTATGTTCAAAAGAGACATCAAATCACCTTTATAGTCAAAAATAGTTTTTAAAAGAGACATACCTTAATTCCCGCTCAAGCATACTTCCCACAATCCAAGAATTATTCTACAATATTTTTAGATAGGAGAGGTTAGAACTACTAACCTATTTCCTTGTAAACCCTTCTTGCCAACGAAAGCTAGGGTCTTCATCACTAGAACGTGTTGAACGCTTCATGAATCAATCATGGATTCTAATCTCATAGGACAACCTACACTAATCTAAACCCTTTTAATAACATCACAAGAGTCCAGGATCATACCTTATTGAAGGAATATTAACTTCTCCCAGCGTCCGCTTTCTTCTCTTTCTTGGATTTAAGAATCTAGGGTTTGTGGAAGATGAACTAGTGTTAATTTGATGTTAGATTGATGAAGTAATGATGGTAATTGATCAAGAAATTACCTCATACGTTTTGGGGAAACCGTAGGGTTGTTTACTCTCAAAAAGTCGTCCAAAACGAAGTGGGAATGAATATAACGAAGTTAGGCTTTTATAAAATTCGGAAAAAATCGCTTCAGGCATAAAATGGCCTGGTGCGTCGCCCAGGGCGGCGCACACAGTATATCCATTTCGACGGCATCAAAATTTTGAGTTTCCTGGAAATTTGGCTTGGGGCGCCGCCTAGGGCGCCGCGCACGCCTAATTTTCGCACTGCACAGATGATGCTCAGTAAAATGGGCATAACTCCTAGCACAGAGCTCTGTTAGAGCTGGGCAACCTACCGTTGGAAAGGTATTTTGAAGACCTACAACTTTGATTGAGGAAGTTTTCCCAAATTCCCAACCTATTTTCATCAAACTGGCTTAGAATTCAGACCTACTGAAATTTAGACGAGTTTGGGAACTCTTACGAAATTCACTGTTTGGGTTGACTTCAAAACGACTTCTTATCTCCCAAATTCATCCTGAATGGATTAATATAGCTAAAATATCAACTTAATACTGGTTTTCATACATTCACACCTAACTCGGATTTAAGGGATGTTACGAAAACAAAGAAATTAAAATTATGTAAATGTTACATGGATTAAAGATTAACTCATTACTTAGCCCAACTTAACTCAGTTCATCGCAATCCAAATCACTTTTGAGTGCGTACGTTGCCTGCACATTTGACGTCAAGTATATTCCTTCTATGAGCATACTAACCAAATTTCTATCAGAAGTTGGTAAACACGGCCTCAACTTGAAAATCATTTTAGCACCAGAATTCTCAAACAATATATATAACTTAGTGGACAACAAATTGAAGGGATAATGCAAACGAATTCTACAAAGCAAATGCAGGCAGCTCCAACTTGAGCTATTTTTTAAAGAAACAAAAAGGATTTCAATATTTCCTACAAAATTCCAAGCATTAAATAAAAATGCAATTGATATTTCATTTGCTTTTCAGTTTCCATTTTCTATCTATGGGCTTGTACAGGTACTTTAGGTAAGATATATGTCCCACGTAATTAAGTTAATAAATAAAAAGGCTAATTAAAAAATATTGGTAAGAATTTATGGGGTAATTTTTAAGGCAAATAAGTAACTTTTCATTTTAATAAAAAGTGAAAAATTAAGTGGCTATTTCATGATTAGAAGGTTCATACATGATAAAGTGGTTGAGAAACGTGACACATATTGATCAACACAACACATGCCAGCCAGCATGACACGTGCCACGCATGTCCCACATGTGCCGCGCACTTGTTAGAGTGGTTTGCATGGATGACACTTGTCAAACATGCATTAAAAGGTGTTGCTTTGCATGTCTGACACATGAGAAGTGGCAGTCTCTCTTTTGACACGTGTCACTCCTGAATCGTGTTTGTGCCACTCTTGCGCAGTCATCCTCCATCTATAAATATCTCATCAAGGCTTCCTTGTTACACATCAAGAAAAGGATATCTTCGTCATATACATCTACTCTATGTGTGATTGGAGTATAAAGTAGCCTTAAGAAATTGGTCCTCTCGACCGGAGGTTCACGATTATTTCCATCAAGTAACGTGAGAAAGTGAACAGTGTAAAGGAGAGAAATCGGTTTCTCAAAAAGATCAACCACGTCCGCTAAAGATAATTCAAGAACACGTATGAATTCACTATTTTCTTGATTAAATTAATGTTATATCATGTCTTGTGAAAATCATTAAGTTCTACGATCCTAAAGTTATGTCATATTTTCAATTAGATTGTTTATGTTTCACAACTTAAAATCGAAAAGTCCTTATACTTCAATGACATTTGTTGAAGTTTGTGGAGTATACGTATCAATCCAACTGGAGAAAAGTATTTTATTATGAGAAGGGTGAATTCTACAAGTTATATGAAGTACCAAATTAAATACTTCTTTTGTTCTTGATTTTGCCAAATATAGCAGAATTAATAATCATACAAAGATATTTTGACAATGTGTCACTCCAACTTGGTCTTAAATAATAGTTCTACATATTCTAAAAATCATATTGTGTATTGAGAAATATTTGTTCGTTTAAAAGCATTTGATGCATTGCTCATAACTCTCTACAGATTATAGTATAACCTGATTGCTCATTAACTCTTACAATGGTCAAAGAAGAAATACAATTAATGTGATAAGTTGAACCTACTCGTGTGAGTATCTCAGCGGGAAATTTTTTGAATTTGCACAAATATTCAAAGAAGATAATACTACTACCAAACAATTAGACATTTCTGGGGGGAGGGGAAAGAGTGAAACCAAAAAGAAAACAATTTTCAATAAAACTCTTTCATTATCTTCACATGTTAACCTTTTAAAAAATGACTTTTAGGCATTGCAACTTTTAAAATCAGACAAAAGGGGCTCATTTATGATAAAACAATTAATTTTTCTATATGTTTAGTCCTTTGAGATACTTTTGTGCATTTAAAAGTATTTGGTGCACTACGTGTAACTTTCTACAGATTATAGTAGAATCTAATTCATCATTAACTCTTGAAATGGTTTGATATGACCCCGTAGCTCAAGGCCATTCCCAAGAAAGTCAAGCAAGGGAGCTCAAGAGATGCAAGCCATGTTCATGAAGAAAGGAGCCTTGGAAGAGCTTGGAGAGAAGGTGGCCAAAGCTTACATGTTTGGGAAATAGCTTGGGAAGGCCTAGAAGACCAAGACGACCTCTCTCAAAGTGGCTAGATGTTAAAGAGGGACATTTTTGCAAACTGTGAGCGTTGGATGCAAATCTTAGCCAAGAATGCATTCTGGTTCAAAGATTCAAATTGGAGGCCACATTTCAAGTTATGACCGTTGGATGAATGAAGACCCGTGTTTGGGGTTAATTTTGCAAAGTGCCACTTTTGGGCCTTTGGTGTAAAGCCCTAGACTATAAATAGAAGACTTGTCTTATTTTCATGCTTTAGCTGGAATTTTGAAGAAGTTAAAGTGTAATAGATTGTTAGGTTATCTTAATATAGTTTGTTTGGTTGCATAATTCTAAGTGTGATTCTTAGTTGCAAAGTGAATTGCTTATCTTCCATTGGAATCATTTGAGTTGCTCATTTGTGGCCTTCCAACTTGGGTAATTCTTGAATTCCAAATTGCTAAGGTTCATTGGTGGAAATCCCATTAGCAGGGTTTAGGTTTCACATAACTAAATTTGCCTATAGATTTCTTATCGGTGGGTATAGTAGTTATCCAACTATCCTTCCATTCTAATCTTTCCCATTCTTATTTTCCTTTTTCTTGTTCTTTAAGTTTTTAGAGTTTCCTAGGTAGAATCTTATCATTTGGTATCAGAGCTAGTTTAGAAGAGTGTTCTTACATTCTTCAATCCTTGGTTCAAAGAAAATTCAAAAAAATATATATATAGAAAATCCCAAAAAAATCCATATTCTAAAAACACCAAAAATTTTGTTCTTGTTTCTCGAATTTGAAGTTATATTTGAGTTTGTTGATATCCAAAACCCCTAAATTCAAGAGTTGAGTTCATTTGGTTAGGTTTGGAGTGAATCACCATTGTTGAAGCTTTGAAGCTTTGAAAAATCAAAAAGTGGGTTTGGTGATTGAGTTGAAATTGGAGCAAATTGATTAGTGGGCTTTGTTCTCCATATCAAAGGGAGCTTGGATCTGAAATTGGAGGAAAAAAGAGTTGATTTGGTCCTAGATTGCATTTGGGTGTTCTTGGTGTTCATAAGAACATTCATATCTTCATATTGGAGAAGAAGACCAAAGAAGAAGGTTTGATCTAAAATTTCTTCCTAGGGCAAGTGGAAAGTTGTTTGTTGGGCCAAAAAGGGCAAATCCTAGGTTGTATGGGGCCCAATACGTCACCAGATTCAAGAAATTTGGCCCAAAGTTCGAGAAAATGAAGCCCAGGAGTGCGTGTTCTGACAACGCGTCGCACGGCCAAAGCACAGCACGGGCGTGCGCTGCACGTGCGACGCACGGCCATCGCACGTGGCTAAAAATTTTTCAAAATTTTTTTATTTTTCTGCAGAGCGTGTTGTTGACACCCAATTTTGTCCCGCCTTCCCTAAATATTTATTTACATTTATAGTAATTTTGGCAATTTAAGAAATGATTATTTATACTTTTATTATAATTATTGACTTTTACTAATACTGGCGTTTTAATATCTTGTTGTAGTCACTACTGTTATTATCTGCTATTTTATTACCGTTACTACTACCACTATTATCACTATTATTATTATTATTATTATTATTATTATTATTATTATTATTATTATTATTATTTTTATTATTATTATTATTATTATCATTATTACTATTATTTTGTTATTATTATTACTACCGAGTATTATTATAATTCGCATTTTTGTCATTTCGGCATTTTTTATCGGCATGCACACGCATCGCATTTATTTTCTTTTAATTTAATAATAGCGTTTATTTTACTATTGAACTATTAAAATATTATTGCATGGCTATTTACAACGTCATATAATTTTATCTTTTTTTATCTGAGTATTAATAAATACGTACTTTTATATTAGGTCAGAATACAGTTAATTAAAAGGGGGTCTTTATTTAAGTTTAGAAGTCCAGAATCAATCCCAGATTACTCGGGTTAAAACCTGGTTTATATGAGATCTGCCCACTTTTTACTCAACCCAGCCCACTTTTTACTCAAAACCAGCCCACGTCCTATTCTAGTCCGCAACCCGACCCGGCCCACCTGTTAACACAAGAAAACATTTAGGTTTTCATCTTTTCTTCATCCGCCTCCCTCCCCCTTCTCTCTCTTCTCTCTTCTTTTTCTATCTCTCTCACTCCTTCGTCCCTTTCATCGACCGAGAATAGTAAAATCACAGTCCTCTTTCATGGTCCTAGTCCATGCATGGACAATTTGGGGAACGAAATTAATGCTGTGCTACCTCGTCGGATTCAGGTTGAAAGAGGTTCGATTTTGTTTGTTTTCTTAACCCCTATAAATGCTTGGTATACGAAACGTCTTAATGGATTTCGTCCATTTGTGCAACTTGAAACCTTTTTCTATCAGCTCTTGTATTTTCGGGTACAAGGTTTTAATGGGTTTCGTCCATTTCCCTTCTTTTTCTGATCCAGTGGGTTGGAATACCTGCAAAAAATTTTGACCATTGTTGACCAAGAAAAACCCCGCCCCAAAATTTCAATTTTTCAAACCCTAAAACCCTAATCTAAGCCCTATAAATAGGGACTTCTTGACCAGTTGAGAAGGAGGTTCGGGGAAAGCCGCCTGAAAATTCTCAAAAAAAAAATTATTAGGTTTTTTTTCAGCCGCACAAAAGTTCCCACTAAAAAATATAAGCTCTTTTCAGCCACCCAAGATTTTCTCTAAAATATATTTTAGTAGTCGCAATAGTTCTTGAATATCGGGTCAAGAATACCCAGTCCATTTCTCTGTTTTCGCTCACCTTGTTGATCTTGTGACTACGAGCGAGCTTTGCTCGAATTTGATAGCGTTTGAGCGTGAATCGGAGATCGCTGCACTCACTTCGCTGCACCCGGAAAAGGTAATTTTCTTCCTTGTCTTAGTTTATTTTTTTTAGCTCAGTTTGTTTGAGAATTTGTGTAGATTTGGCTTGTTCTAATTTTTGTTAATTTAGACAGTAATCTTCTTTCCCTTTTATTTTCTTATATTTTTTTAGTTCTTTTTTTTGTAGCTATATGTGCTTATGTGTTTATATGCTAAGTTTGGTTTATGTTTAGTTAAATATGCTTCTGTGTTAGTTAATTTAGTTTATATAGTTAAACTATGCTTTTGTATGTTACTTTTAGTTTAGTTGGTTTAGTCTTTATATTAATTTAAGCTTAATCTGTCTTCGTATGTCCCATGTGTTAACTTAGCTTAGTCACTTTAAACTAGAGTACGTTCTTATGTGTTGGTTTTGTTCTGGTAAAGCATGTCTATACATTGCCTTGATCAAGTTTTAATTAGTTTTTGATCATTATGAAGTGGTAGTCAATTCTAGAACTTGTTTGTGAAATACCTAATAATCCGATCCCTACCTATTATTCCTTTAATATATGATGAAGTCTTGTTATGGTCTTATTGAGTTTATGTGCTATGTTAGATGTGTTTTGACGATATGATAAGAAGGGCAGTAACACCGAAAGGTTTAAGTACATGAATGTTAAATGCTAGCTTGTTTTGTACCATGTTGTTCCTGTTAAAATGATTCTGTGTAGGGTGTTTAACTCTGCCCATTGTACTCACTGCCCATTGTCTTGTTAACTTAAAGTCTCTTTTGACTAATGGATTGATGATATACCTATATGTTTCAATCCTGTACACTAGGGATCATGCTAATTATCTATGTATGAGCCTATATGATCTACTGTTGTGATACTTGATGAGTATTGAATTTGGTTTTGATGCCTAAGCCTGCTATGCATGATTAACATGTAGTTATTTACATTTGTGTTACCCTCGCTTTTCGTGAATGCTAGACTTTACCTCGATCTAAATGTACACTACACATGGCGTAAATGCTTTTGGTTTTGACGTGGCTAGTATATTTAACCACTCTTTGATTTAGACTAGTACACGAACTAATATTAATATTTGAACGACTGCTATTTAGCTTAAAGTTGAATCCAAGGCCATTTATGACCCATATTGTTTGGTGTACCACACTGTTGCTTCTGTGATGTATTGTTGGAGTCAAAAACGCTATTTCTTTGCTTAGAGATATGTAGGGGATAGAGGTATGGAACCTCTTTATTCACTAGACCAAAAACTGTGTCTGTTGAGGCTGAGATGACATTGGTTTGATTTGAAAAATGACTCAGACCCTTTGCATGCTCCTTAATGGCTCTGTTTCAAATTGTGAAAGTCTATCCTATGTGTTTTGGTTGTTGGTTAGTAGTATGAGTCTCAGAATGTGTTTTTGTACTAGTGAGCATGCGATACGACTTCAACACGTACTTTTTCTACTTAGGTTTATGTCTATGTTTAAAAATAATTAAGGCATTTGCTTAATTGAGTCTATGTATACTATGTATATCTTGAGATTTATTTGGTATATCTTTGCTCCTTTTAATTTGTTATGACTTTATTTTTTGATCAAATTATGAAACATGAATGAGTCGATTTCGTGTGTGGATATGCTTGTGTACAAGCTATACCCAGTCTCACATATACTTCAGAGTATATGAGTTGGTATATCTGTGTATATATGGCATATCATTTCTTACTTGGTTGATTGATAAATTATTCTTGTCAAATTTGGGCCTTCTCTTCTCCTCCCTGTGTTGGAGCCTGCGTGTACGGTATCCTTAATTCAAATTCGGCCCGGTTTGCACAAACTTGGATAACCACTCATTTGGGCCGTGAGCTATTTGCCTTAGCCGAGATAAAAACTTAATCTTCCCTCTTGTTGCGTGATGGTATTTGAAATGTCCTTCTTTGAATTATGAAACTTTGCATTACTAAATGTTTAGACTCATACTAATCCTTTTCCTTTCCTTTTTTTTTTGCGACCACGCGTACGAGTCGAGGGGCTCGTTCGTCTCCTATATTCGGTGTTGGGCTAAGCCCAAAGCGAAATCGTCTCCGCATCCAGCCTATCCGCGGTAGCCTTTTGGGGCATAGAGATCTCTGTGGGGCGGGGCCCCGGCGGCGACAACGATGTTGGCGGCGTTATTGTTGGGGCGAGCCAAGCCCGATAGCAAATAAAGCCCCAGGTCAAACAGCGGAATTTGGCCCATTGACTATTTGCCTTTTTATTTATATATTTTATTTTGCATTTGATTTGTATTGTACCACTAACCCTTTGTCTTGTTATTTTTTATATTTCTTAATTTAGATGAATTCTTAGCAATTAGTGGGATTTAGTTTTAGATTGATGGGTAGTGAATCTAAGAAAACTAGTAGTTGATTATGAGAGTCACATTTTCTTCTATGTTAAAATTATTTATAGCACCTATAATATTTTTACCATTTACAATTGATTTTTCAAAATAGCATGAACACATATTTGGAGTTAAAAGGAATTAATGCTATTCTTAATGCCTTAGAAAATTAAAATGTCGCTAATACGCAAATGTAAATCCAAATACCCTCTTAAACAATTTCTTCAAGATTTATCAAACTATACGTATTTTAGTCGAATACAACTAAATAAAGTTAGAGGAGGAAAATCATTATCCTTTTTGCATCTTATTTAATAAGCCTAGATTTCTATATCACTATATTCTATATAATTTTATTCCAAATTTTAAAACTTGCTAAGCTTTCTTCTAAAAAGGTTTCTGTGCAAACCACTATATCATTTAAACTTAAGTTTAAATGGCATTAGTATTCCAAATTCTTGCAATATTTATAAGTTTTATTTTAAATAGCATTTGAAATTCCCTTTTATGCGAGATTGTTATACTTGGTGTAAGTTTTACTTGAAATAGCATTTTTAAAATCTTAGCAATATTTACGAGATATTATGGCACCATTATATTCTTTCTTTCTTATTAATCTTTACAAGTCTTATTAGCTTTTAAAGTTCTTTCCATGAATTATTATTTTCTTTAAGTTTTATTTTAGTTAATATTATTTTCCTTCGAACTTTAGTGATATTTGTGAGCTATTTTTTTAAAATTTAAACACTATATTTAGTCTAAATTAATTAACCTAAGTTTGGCCGGTTAAGTAGTTACGGATTCTAGAGGATACCTAATCCTTCCGCTTTAGGATAATTAGAACCCTTACCTAGAATTAAAATTTAAGCGAGACCATTAACGGAGGTATAGTTAGGTTTTACCTTAGTTAATAAATTAGGTGCCTAATTCACCTTTAAACTAATTAGGTGGCGACTCCTTAAAATAAGCAAAATAGGAATCTCTCCGATATGTTGTACTCATTTTGACCGTTAAAATGGGGTATAACACGTGTGTTGCACAAATTCAGAGAGGGGTATTTTGTGCGATCCTTGTGCGACACATGACCATCGCACGACTCTGAAATTTTTGAATTTTTTTTCTAAGTGTTAGATTCAGAGAGGAGTGTTTTGTGCGTTGGTTGCGCGACGCACGCAACCATATGCTTACGACCATCGAACGTTCGTCAAAGTGTCCCAAAACGGTTTGATTCCTCCCAACAATTCTAAGGTGATCGTTTCTTGATTCGACTTCGATTTCTTCAACTTCTAACTAATTTCAATTTCAAAATTTTCTTAGAAGTGCTTGTTTGATTGTGTCCCCAATCCTTTGGTAGGGAGAAAAAAAAAAAAAGTATAGAATTCAAAAAATTTTTAGGCATTTCAAATTGATACCTTAGATCAATTGGGGCTTCAATTGTCGCCGCATTTTCAAGTTATCACCTACCGGGCCCGAAATTTTATTTATTTCCGTTTTAGCATTCAATTTTCGTTTCTTGTGTCTCTCGACTAGTAACCGTTTGGTAGTTGCTCTCTAGTGTTTACTAGTTCTTGTGTCCGCATTTCTTTCGTGCTAATTTCTTTCAAGCTTTTCTTCGTTTTATTTCGTTGAAACTTTATTGGCTCTTGTCCGTTTGCTTTGAGTTGTCCTTCTTTCATCTTAACAAGAATCCATTCTACCACAAAGTATAAGCAAACGTGTGAATTCGATTGGTTAAGCGATTTACCAACAACTTCGAAGGCACACCGGAGTGTGGTAAGGTTTGACAGTTGAATACGAGCAAAGTGAGGCTTTTATTACTAATCTTATTTGCTAGTTTTGCAGGTTTAAATGTCGGTTCACAATATGCAAGACTCCCCTAACATGGAGGGAGTAGAATTGATTCTCCAAAGAATGGCGGCGATAGAATCCATATTAGAAGCTAAGATAGATGCTATGGATGAGCGGATGGTGAGTATTGAGAAAGTTCAAGCGGATGGTTCGAGTAGAATGGGCACTCCCCGTTCTAGGAATGAAGGTGATGGGAATAGAACACAAGATACCACACCAACCATTACCCCGGGACAAGCACGCACAGCATGCGACCACGCCATGATACGTCCCTGAAGGTTCCGCGCCCCAAACCATGACTGACCCCCCCAAAGATTTACATTCCAAAATACCAATCGACAAACCTGTCCCCGAGTTCACCCAAAACAACCGAATGAGGCAATCCCTCGAAGTAATCTTACAACAGACGCACCCCTGACTCCGCTTGACCCAATACGAGATCCCTTTCTTAACAAAACCAATACCAACGCCAATACCAATACCCCATGAATGAAGAGGAGTATGATGATTACCCACAAGATAGGTAGTGGGATGAGAACCGATAAGAAAGAAGGCGTGGAGGGATGAATAACCGAGGAAGGGGAGGAAGATGAGGCTTTGAGAGATTTCCGGGCCATGATGCTAGGTTCCAAGTCATGTCGACCAAGGAAGGGCTCAAGGGTATGAAGACCGAAGGAGATGGCAAGACCATGACCGGACTTTGAACACAATCAAGGTCAACCTCTTTACTTTCAAGGAGGTAGCAACACGGAAGAATCTTGAGTGGAAGCTACAAAGTGAACGCATCTTCCTCACCAATAATGTGTTTGAGGCCTTAAAGGC
Organism: Lycium ferocissimum; assembly: GCF_029784015.1. NCBI lineage: Eukaryota > Viridiplantae > Streptophyta > Magnoliopsida > Solanales > Solanaceae > Lycium > Lycium ferocissimum. The sequence goes on along the minus strand of NW_026726335.1, from coordinate 471,518 downwards.
AAAGTATGCCCTCCTCAATTTGAGGGATACGCTTCCATGTGGTGGGAATCTAAGAAGTAACAAAGAGCTCAACAAAACATCTATGATCTTCCAACTTGGAATGACCTGGGTGGAAACAAGGTGGCTTCCACCCACATATCATCAAGATGCAATCAAAAGGGTGTATTTGTTGAAACAAGGGTCGAAAAGCGTGGAAGAGTACTTTGATGAGTTTGAGGACTTGCGGATGAAAGCCAAGCTAGAAGAACAAGAGGAGTGCACTATTATAAGGTTCGTAGCCTACTTGAACCGTGACATTGCTAAACCGATGAGGCTCAAGACTTATAATAGTCTTGAAGAGGCATTCCATGATGTATCCAAGGTTGAAGCGGATTTAAAGGAGGAGAGATCTTATAAAGACAAAGGCAAGTCATCTTCAACTTGGAGCAAAGGCAAGGATACGTGGAAAACTTCCACTTGGGAAAGCCAGACCAACGCTGACACCTCGAAGCCAAGTTCGACTACAAAGCCAAGGGTGATGATAAGGCTAAAGGAGGTAACAACTCTAAACCCAACTATAATCGTCCTTCTACCGTCCAATGCTTTAAGTGCCAAGGAAGAGGGCACTACGTAAGTGAGTGTCCCAATCGGAGGACTATCCCATTGTGAGAGATGGGTACCGGACTGAAGATGAAGATGAGAGCGGGAATGGTAATAATGACGAGGGAGAAAGAAGTGAATGTGAGGGTGATTCCAATGAAGAGGTTGAGATAAGGTATGAAGAGGCCTTGAATCATGCTATTGTGGCTAGAAGAGCCATGGGGTTCTAGCTAGGGAAGAGAGTGACCAAAGGGAGAATTTGTTCCATGCAAGATGTAAAATTGTGGATAAGGTGTGTTCCTTGATTATTGATGGTGGGAGTTGCACGAATGCCGTTAGCCAATTTTTGGTTGAAAGTATGAAATTCCCCACCCGCAAGTACACTAATCCCTATAAACTCCAATGGTTCAATGAATGTGGTGAGATGAGGGTCAATAATGACATTATCAAATTTAGCATTGGCAAGTACTAAGATGAGATTTTGTGTGATGTGGTACCCATGCAAGCTTTCCATCTATTGCTTGGAAGACCTTGCCAATTTGATGTTGATGCCCAACATAGTGGGAGAACTAACAAATACTCATTTGTGGTCAAGGGAAAAATATACATTCTTAATCCACTAACCCCTTACCAAGTGAGTGAGGATTATAGAGTTATGAGAGAGCTTCGGGAGAAGTATCAAAAGAAGAAGAGAAGAAGAGTGAGAGGGAGACTTTGTTGGTCATAAGTGGGAGGGAATATCTCAAGATGGTTCCGAAATGTTTGTTGGCCAAACCAAGTAATTGCTTAAGGGGGTTGATGAGGACAACACCATGGTGTGTCTTGTCAACAAGGACGTTCTCTTAAATGCTAACCAAGCTACTAGCACTTTGCCTAGTAGTATATCTTCTCTTTTGCGGAATATGAAGCATTGTTCCGGAAGAAATGCCCGATGGCTTAACCTCCCTTGAGAAGTATTGAGCACGAATTGATTTTGTACCGGGTTCTCAAATCCCGAACAAGCCGGCATATAGAAGCAATCTGGAGGAAACAAAGGAATTGCAAAGGCAAGTTGAGGAGCTACTCAAGAAGGATCTAGTCAAGGAGAGTCTTAGTCTTTGTGCCGTACCGGTAATTCTTGTCCCAAAGAAAGATGGCACTTGGAGGATGTGCATTGATTGTAGAGCCGTCAACAAAATCACGGTAAAGTATCGACATCCTATCCCTAGACTTGATGACATGTTGGATGATCTTTGTGGCTCAAGTGTGTTTTCCAAGATTGATCTTAGGAGCGCTATCACCAAATTCGTATGGTCAAGTGTTGAATGGAAAACGGCCTTGAAGAGACCAAGTTTGGCCTCTATGAATGGCTTGTTATGCCATTTGGCCCAACCAATGCACCTAGCACTTTCATGCGCCTAATGAACCATGTGTTGAAACCCTTTATCAATAACTTTGTGGTTGTCTACTTTGATGATATTCTTGTGTATAGAAAATCTATAGAAGAACATGTGGGCCATTTAAGGCTAGTGTTTGATGTCTTATTGCATGAGAAGTTGCTTGCTAACATGAAGAAGTGTGCTTTTGGGGTTGATAAAGCGGTGTTCTTGGGTTTTGTGGTGAGTGTCCATGATGTTGAGGTTGATGAAGAAAAGGTGGAATCCATTAGAACTTGGCCAACTCCCAAAAATGCAACCGATGTGAGGTGTTTCCATGGGTTGGCAAGTTTCTATAGAAGATTTGTAAAGGGCTTTAGTACAATTGCTTCCCCAATGACCGAATTGACTAAAAAAGAGGTTCCTTTTGTGTGGGGGGATGAGCAAGAAAAGGCATTCCAAGAATTGAAGTCTTTGTTGAGTTCGGCGCCTTTGTTACAATTGCCAAATTTTGAGAAGACCTTTAAAGTAGAGTGTGATGCTTCCGGAGTTGAAATAGGGGGTATCTTGATGCAAGAGGGCAAACCGTTGGCCTATTTTAGTGAGAAGCTTAAGGGGGCATCTTTGAACTACTCAACCTATGACAAAGAGTTGTATGCACTTGTGAGGGTTTTGACCCATTGGAAACATTATTTGTGGCACAAAGAATTTGTGATTCGTTCGGATCATGAATCCTTGAAGTATTTGAATGGTCAATCTAAACTCAACAAAAGACATGCCAAGTGGGTAGAATTGATTGAAGCTTTCCCTTATGTGATCCATTACAAAAAAGGTAAGATAATGTGGTTGCAGATGCTTTGTCTAGAAGGTATGTCTTGCTCAATACAATGACTTCTAGAATGATGGGTTTTGAAAGCCTTAAGGGATTCTATTCTCAAGATCCCGACTTTAAGGCAATTTATGAGGAGTTTACCCAAGGGAGGAGGGTTGATAGATTCCAACTTATTGATGGATTTCTATTCAAGGATGGTAGAGTTTGTGTTCCAATGAGCTCATGGAGAGAGTTGTTCGTCAAGGAAGCGCATAGTGGTGGAATGATGGGCCATTTTGGAGTGGCCAAGACACTTGACATTTTGGGTGAGCAATTCTATTGGCCCAAGATACGACATGGTGTTGAAAGGCTATGTGGTCAATGTTTGGAATGCAAGCAAGCCAAGTCCAAGACTCGGCCCCAAGGTATGTATACTCCCCTTCCTACTCCTTTTGGTCCTTGGATAGACATTTTTATGGATTTTGTGTTGGGTCTTCCAAGAACCAAAAGGGGTCATACTAGCATTTTGTTGTGGTAGATAGGTTCTCAAAAATGTCTCATTTTATACCATGCCATAAATGTGATGATGCATCTCATGTAGCATCTTTGTTTGTGAATCATGTGCTTAAATTGCATGGAATTCCTAGAACTATTGTGAGTGATAGGGATTCTAAATTCCTTAGTCATTTTTGGAAGAGTCTACGGGGTGCACTTGGCACCAAGCTTTTATTCTCTACTTCTTGCCACCCTCAAACGGATGGGCAAACCGAAGTATTTAATAGGACTCTTGAAAGAATGCTTGGGTGTATGATTAGGAAAAAAGCCTACTTTTTGGGAGGATTGTTTACTTTGATAGAATTTGCTTATAATCGTTCTCTTCACTTATAATGGCATGACCCGTTTGAAGTTTGCTATCGTTTTAACCCATTGATTCCTTTAACCTTAACCCCTTGTCTAGTGATGTTGTTGTGAACTTAGATGCAAACAAAGGGCGGCCGAAATGATGAAAATCCACCAAGGTAAGGAGAACATTGACAAGATCAACACCAAGCGTAGCTAAGAGGCAAAACCGTTGGAGGAAGAAGATAGAGTTCAACCTAATGATTGGGTTTGGGTTCATTTTCGGAAGGAAATATTTCCTCGAATTGAAGAAAGAGAAGTTAAGCCCAAGAGGAGATGGTCCCTTCAAAGTCCTTGAAAAGATCAATGACAATGCCTACAAGATCGACTTGCCAAGTGAGTATAATGTTCACAATGTTTTCAATGTAAGTGATTTTTCCCCTTGTGTTGTAGGTGAGCCTTTAGATTTGAGGACGAATCTTCTCCAAGAAGGGAAGGATGATATGACCCCAACTAGCTCAAGGCCATTCACTAGGAGTCAAGCAAGGGAGCTCTAAGAGATGCAAGCCATGTTCATGAAGAAAGGAACCTTGGAAGAGCTTAGAGAGAAGATGGCCAAAGCTTACAATGTTTGGGAAATAGCTTGGGAAGGCCTAGAAGACAGAGATGACCTCTCTCAAAGTGGCTAGATGTTAAAGAGGGACATTTTTGCAAACTATGGGCGTTGGATGCAAATCTTAGCCAAGAATGCAATTTTAGGTTCAAAGATTCAAATTGGAGGCCACATTTGCAAGTTATGACCGTTAGATGAATGATGATCCATGTTTGGGGTTAATTTTGCAAAGTGCCACTTTTGGGTCTTTAGTGTAAAGCCCTAGACTATAAATAGAAGACTTGTCTTATTTTCATCCTTTAGCTTGAATTTTGAAGAACTTAAAGTGTAATAGATTGTTAGGTTATCTTAATATAATTTGTTTGGTTGCATAATTCTAAGTGTGATTCTTAGTTACAAAGTGAATTGCTTATCTTCCATTGGAATCATTTAAGTTGCTCATTCGTGGTCTTCCAACTTGGGTAATTCTTGAATTTCAAATTGCTAAGGTTCATTGGTGTAAATCCCATTAGGAGGCTTTAGGTTTCACATACCTAAATTTGCCTATAGATTTCTTATCAATTGGGTCTAGCAGTTATCCAACTATCCTTCTTCCATTCCTAATCTTTCCCATTCTTATTTTCCTTTTTCTTGTTCTTTAAGTTTTTAGAGTTTCCTAGGTAGAATCTTATCATGGTTAAAGTGAAAATCCAATTAATGTGACATGTTAAATCTATTATCAGGAAGATCGTGTATTGATTTCATGAAAAAGGTTTGAATTTGCACGTATATTTGGAGAAGGCAATACTTTAACTGAAAAAAATAATCATTTTTTTTCAATTTTTTTGGAGGAGGAGCGGGGGATGAAGCTAAAAAAAATGACCTTTTAGGCATTGCAACTTTTAAAATCAGACCAAGACCAAAGAAGGACTAGTTTATGATTAAAAAAAATATATATATTACACAAGTTAAACGTTCTCTTTGTCTAGTCTGATGCTTGATGTATATCATTCTTCGTGGGAGCTCAAATGTGTGGTCAACTTCAACTTTGTAACAAGTTCTTTCTCCTTAAAACTTGTCAAATTTTTAAAATTTTAAGAATTTAATTTGATCTTAGGAAACTCGAATAATTTGAGCATCTAACTACCACCTCATATAGTCGAACGTAGTACCGAACTTATGCATTCAAAAAATACATATAAAAAGAATCAAAGTTTTTTAATGGACCTCTTTTTTTCGTTATTATACATAAAAATAGTTTCCAAATTGTAGGCAAGATAAATAACTCAAAGAACACAGACTTGAATAACAACTTTAAATATTAGTAGAAAAATGATAACATATCAAATTAAACAGAGCAGACATTCGTTTGACGACAAAATCGAAGTTGTGGGAAAAGTTAAGGACTAGTTTCCAAAAATGTCAAAAAAACCTTTTTATAATTTGTGCCTTTGCCTCTTTCCTGTCAAAGCGCTTTCCTTTCTTCCAAGAATCACTGCTAAATCCCTATTTGGACCAGCAGTTATCTTTCCAACTTTACAGTTAACTACCTCATCTCTCTCTGTGTTTATCTATTTTAGAAAATTGCTAGTTTTTTCTCTTCATATAATGTGATCATGAAATGGGGTCTTGCTAGAAAAAGCAAAAAATGAAATGGGGTCTTGCAAGAAAAACAAAAAAGATTAAATGGGGTATTGCAAATTTTTTTTTTTTTTTGAAATGGGGTTTTGCAAGAAAAAGGAAAAAAAATAAAAATGAAATGGGGTCTTGTGGAATATGATAGAAATGGTTTTATATGGTTAAAATGTTTCAAAAAGAAAATGCTTAGAATGTTTCTAGTTTGAATTATTTGTTGTGATCATGAAATGGGGTTTTGCAGAATATGACAGAAATGGAGACTGACGACGAAAGTGAAGCCATTCTTCTTGAAAAGAGACTTATAGACGTTGTTTTTTCTTGGTCTTTTAAGGATGTCCTTAACAAAGACCTTTACAAGGACAAGGTTTGTTTTACTGCTATTTTGCCCTTGTCTTTCATTGTCTAATTTTGTAAATGTTTGGTTTTTTTGGTAGTTGCTAATTCTATCCCCTGGCTGTTTCATTTGGTGGTACTTTTTACCAGGGTTTTTACTCTTAACTTAGTATTATCCAGATTTTAAGTCAGTAGGTGTGGAGTATCATTGCATCCACCATGCTTTGTGGCGGTGAATGCATCCATATATGTATCTACGTGTCATGTATGTATGTGTGGAATGTTCATACTACATCACAGAAAATCTATGCTATTTATACAATTTAACATCATTTCCTTTTCTACTTTGTAAATTTCATACTACATCCAACCCTGACTTCAATTTAACATCATTTCCTTTTTATTTTGATACTTGTTGTAATTTGGTTGTTTGTTAGACTGGATAGGTATCTCGTTTTGACGTTTCAGTTGTTCTTTTTATTTTTTCACAAGTTAGGTTGTGCATTTTTTATGATTGAGTTTGGCGCATAGAGCAGCTATATGGGAATTAACATTTTTGGTACTTATAGTACTTGTTAGTCATGAATGTGGACAATGGGCTGCATTTGATGAAATAAAAACCTGTCTATCAATTTGTGATTGAGGTGGCATTGCTAGTAATAACTGATGTTATTAATTTTGCACATCGAATGTAGAAGATGAAGATTTCATATACTTAGCTTCCGTGATGTTTGAGCATATTTGTTTTGGATCTCTATCTCAATTCTATTCTAGTCGTCTGATCTTGAGTTATTTTTTAGGTGAAGAACATCCCTTCGACATTTCAGTCCATCCCTTTGTATATGAAGTCATTCATCTTCCCTCTTATAGAGGAAACACATGCTGATTTGTCTTCTAGCTTTGATAAAGTGGCAAGTGCATCTACATGCAAAATATCGTCTATTGAGGAAAAGAAGAGCAATAAGCCATCTGCTAAATGCTTATACATTATTGAGGTGGAAAAGAAAGAGATTAGTAGTGATGGCAGAGCATATGAACCTGAGCCGGGAGATCTCTTGGCCATTACAGATGTAAAACCAACATGCGTCGATGATCTAAACAGACCCATAACATCCTATATAATTGCTCTGGTTCAGCGAGTGACAGATGAGAAAGATTATATCAAGATCCAGGCCTTCTTATCGAGACCCTTCTTGGTGGAACAAGACATTCGGGAAGGTCATATAAAGGACTCTTTGTTCTTGGTTTCTCTTATAAATACGACAACAAATACGCGCATCTGGAATTCATTGAGCTTTGGGGTGGAAAAGCAAAACTCCCAAGTAATTCAGAATATACTGGAACCTGATTTTTATGTGACTGTAAGCTTCGTACTTTTCTCATTTGTTATTCTGCTCAAACAGTCTTACCAGAATGATACATCTTCACATTTCCTTCTGAATTTTCACGTTACTATTAGATTACCTTTTATCGCCAAATTCTTCAAGTTGTTACTTTTTCATTCTGTATATCATAACATGAAATATTTGACTTTGTCTATTGTTTCTGCAGGGTAAGGAAAAGTGTAATCTCTGTTTGCAAGGGGAAGTGTATAGATTTTGCAGATCAAAAATCCTTGCATCTAATTGGTTAATCAATCTTAATGATTCCCAACAAGAAGCAGTTCTGAACTGTCTCGCGACAAAGTATTGCCATCACGACAAGACAACTAAGCTAATCTGGGGTCCTCCTGGAACAGGGAAAACGAAGACAGTTAGTGCACTGTTGTTTCTACTTCTGAGCCTCCATTGTAGAACAGTAACTTGTGCTCCAACTAATATTGCAGTCCTAGAAGTTTCTGGACGAGCTTTGAAGCTTGTGCTGGAATCATGTGAATTTTTGACTTATGGTCTAGGAGATTTAGTTTTGTTTGGAAACAGAAAACGAATGAATATCGATAACCAAGACGAGCTACTTCATATTTTTCTTGATCATCGTGCTAAAATTCTAGCAAGGTGCTTTATTCCTGCCTCTGGCTGGAAATACTCGTTGCAGTATTTGATAACACTACTTGAAGACACTGAACTGCTGTACCAGCTCTATACCATGAATGGTCAAGAGGAAGATGCTGATGCCGAACTTTATCAGAAATCTGATAATACTAATTATGATAGTGATTCAGGGAATGCAGTTCTTCGCAAAGAAAGCCTGAGAAACAAGGAGGACAAAACGCAAAGGTTGTATGCTCAAGGCTTCAAGGACGAGTGGAACAAGAGAATTGGGCAAGTAATTGCCAAAACAATAAAGTTGAATGATGAAAGTCGACATGGCAGAGGGTTTGGGCGGGACAAGAAACATTCAAGGCCTGTTCCAAGAAAGGGTTGTAATGATTCTCATCAAGCTAAAGCAAGGTTAAATTTTGACGACTTTGTGACAAGCAGATTAAACTGCAAACTGGAGGCTTTTACTTTCTATGTTGTTAACTTTGTCATGCACTTGCCAACTTCACTCCTGTCTGTGGTAGTGGCAAGAGACATGATCAAAGCTGTAAACTTACTTCATTCACTTAGTAGTTTATTGCAAAGTGTTATCTCTAATGGTAGAAGTTTGAAAGAAATCTTTGTTAAAAACAAAGAAGCAGAGATGCGAGTGATTGACAGCTCTTCTGATATAGAATTGGCCAAAAAAGAGTGTCTTAAGATACTCAAATCCCTTCCTAACAACTTTTTTGAACCTGAAGATGAGTATTCAATAAAAAATCAAATTTTGAAAAATGCATGCCTGCTTTTCTGTACTGCTTCAAGCTCCTTCAAATTGCATGAGACAGATGCTGAATTGCTGGTTATTGATGAAGCTGCTCAGCTTAAAGAATGCGAGTCAACTATCCCCTTACAGATTCCTGGTCTCCGTCATGCCATACTCATAGGGGACGAGTGGCAACTGCCTGCCATGGTTAAAAGCAAGGTTGTCATGTGCTACTTTAAATGGTACCTAATTTTAAAATTCTGCATGGTTAGAAATTAAGATGTCCTTTTCTAATTAGGTTTGCGAGGAGGCCAAGTTTGGGCGGAGCTTGTTTGAGAGGCTGGCACTTCTGCGATTCAAGAAACATCTTCTTAATCTTCAGTATAGGATGCACCCGTCAATAACCTCATTTCCGAACAGGGAATTCTACCAGAATCAGATTACAGATGCTCCAAATGTCAGAAGTACAGCATATCAGAAGCGTTACCTTCAAGGTGAAATTTATGGTGCTTATTCTTTTATCAATGTAGCATGCGGAAATGAGGAAGTCGTTGATGGGCATAGCATCCGGAACATGGTAGAGGTAGCAGTGGTTTGTGAGGTAGTTGCCAACCTCTTCAAAGGTACACTAAGATTGATTTAATGGCATTATCAAGTGAAGATGAACATTATATCATTTTTCCTAAATTTCTGACTTTCTGATTTTATTTCCTGTTACAGGATTCACTTCCTCGGGAGAAAAGATTAGTATTGGTATTATATCACCGTACAATGCTCAAATTGCTGCAATTAAAGAGAACCTTGGAACTAAGTATAGCACTGATGATGAGAGTGACTTCTCTGTGGATGTCCGATCTGTGGATGGTTTTCAAGGAGGTGAGAAGGATGTAATAATAATCTCAGCGGTGCGCTCCAATGCAAACAGATCAATTGGTTTCCTTTCTAACAGTCAAAGGGTTAATGTAGCACTAACTAGAGCAAGGTATGCTGTTTTTCAAGATACTTTCTACCTCTCCACTCTCCAGGGAATTTTCTGTGGTTCTGTAACAATTCTTTCTTTTTGCAGGCACTGCCTCTGGATATTCGGCAATGAACCAACCCTAAAAAGCAGTGGTTCTGTTTGGAAGATACTTGTACATGATGCCAGGGTTAGGGGCTGCTTCCATGATGCTCAGAATGACAAGGACTTGGTGAAAGCTATGGCAGCTGCTTTGATAGATATTGATCTCCTTGACATTAAAATACGCCTTTATTCTGTACTTTTTCAAGGAACAAGGTGGAAGGTATGCTTCTTGAGTTTAAAGCAGAAATTCTCTTAAATCAACTGGCAATGCCTTTCTACTTATTTTATAGTCATTAAAAAATGTATTTCTACTCATTGTCTCTGGATATGCTAAAGCAAGCTTTTCCTATCAGTGCTACTTTCCTAATCTCTCTTTATACAGAATTCTCACAGAGCATGAGTATATACTAAGTCCAATTTGACGTTGCATGAAGTTTATTTCTTTTATATATAATTTTTAGGGATGGGTATGCCCATGTATTGTCGGGCAGGAAAGGCAGAAGAAGGAAGCCTTGAATGGAGCCCCTAACCTAAGTAATGTAGAGTGAAGTTACAACTACTAGGCTGGACTCTCCCAGCCCAATTGGTTGAGCATGGGGCTTTCATGATGGAGGTTTCAGGCTCGAAACCCCCTACCTACAGAAAGTAGGGGATTTGCCTTCTGGATCGAGTTCATCGCACATGGCTTGCCTAGTGTGGGTTATCTCTCCTGTGTGCTTTGCGGGCTATTGCACAGGAGCGGGTTTTACCTTGTGCGCACCCAAAGGGTAGCGGCTGCGGGTTCCTTTGTCATCAAAAAATAAGAGTAGCAGAAAATATATAGTAATATTTGAAAATCTGATAGAGAAATATTTCAATGGAAGTTAGTTTAATTGAGAAAAAACTGCATCAATTTTAGACTTGATTACTAAATAGATTACGTTCTTAAAACTTTGTGGAAACTGTATAAAATAAGCTGTCACTGGAATAATGTCCAACATTTTTAGATGTAAATTAATACTGGAATAATGGAAACTGTATAAAGAATGCAATATAAAAAGAGGTGGAGGTTAGTAGGCCTTTTTTACTTTTGTAATTTCTTTTAACAAAATGTAGGGATTAGAGCCAAGGTAATAGATAAAGACCAGTGAAAGCAATCCCTTTCTCTATACGAAGAAGAATTGAGTAATTACAACGAGTTAAGTTATAATTTCTTTTTGTTTGTTATTGCATCATATTGCATTAACAAACAATTGACTGACTTATAAACACCACCTTATTGTAATTACATGTTGTGGGATAGCGAAGTAGATTTATCAAGGACTTACTTAAAAATTGAATTGATATAAGGTGGTGTTTGTGCAAGTTTGAATTCATCGAGACAAGATGTTTTCGTTTTGAGGAACTGGGTCTAGTAATTAGGACAGACAGAGGGAAGGGAGTTGTTTGATCTCTGCCGGTTGTTCACCTATTCTTGATCTGTCTCCCATTGGTGAAGTTGACATCCCTGATGTGTTGCAGGGACTAATTGAGGCTTCGTCTGTTTCATTACAGGTAAGTGTTGATGATAATTTTTGGAAAGCAATGGGGAGAATTAAAAGCATAGAAATCCGTAAGAAAGCAATTTCCGTATTGATGAAGCTTTCTAGTGATTGGCAATGGCCTCGCACTGAACATATTGCTGTCTCAAGTGGGATGTCTAATCAGCCCTTTGAGCTCTGTCCTGTTGATGGGATACTTCATATTGTTCTGACTCTTGAGACGATTATGGAGACCTCAAGCTATGTAGACGTCATTCGGGTTTGGGATATTCGGCCACTGACAGAGATACCAAACCTAGATCCTATGTTTATCTTGTGCAAGCAGCTTGATGCTTTTCATTTGCAGGATGAGTCGTAGCCATCTGCTGAAAGTTCATCAGGTATGTTTATCTTGAAGAGTGCGTGTGTTCGCATATGTCGGAGCATGTGTTTATGAGACCCCAATTCCCTTCTCAGCCCAAATCTATGTTAATGTCCATACATTTTGTTTATGATGAAATATATCAAATCTTTTGATTATGGAACACACTATACTGCTAAATGATAACATAAGAAAAGCTTGAGAATGAATGTGCTACCTTCTCGAAAAAAGAAAAAAAACTTGAGAATGTAGGTGTTTGACCACCAAAGACAGTGCATGCGACAACTCTAAGCATATTGAATCCGAATTGATCTTTTGATTGCCTAAAAGCTGAATTAGCTGTTTAATGACCTTTTTATGCAGGTAACAATCTTGAGGTAAGAGCATCTGATGGCTTGAAGTCATTGAAGTGTGCATACATGATATATCAAGATTGGAAGAGCTTTTTTTTGTAGAGATGTGGAAATGATACAACTTTTTGAGACTTTGTTTTGTAATTGTGCATAGGTAGGATTAGTCTCATGCAATTACAGAATGGGGAAGGGTTTTCTTAATGTGCATAGATAGGATTTCATGCAATTATAGAATGGCAAAATGTTAATAGGGGAGATCTTTTGAGGGGCTTGAATGTTTTGTAGTATATTTCGTGCAACTATCCCATTAATGGAGTTAGCCAAGCCTTTGGTTGCAGTTGTCATTTGTCAAAGATCTTACCATTTGTACTCATTTATTTTTCCCTTTCCAGCCAAAATAGCTCGAGCTTCGGATAGTTTGTGTTGTTAATATCCTTGAACATACTCTTGAAGCAAAGTTATTTGGAACTTAGAAGAGACAAAGCACATGAGATTCTAACCCAAACATTTATGTAATGGGTGGTGTTACTCTGAACATCATAAGTCTCGTAGGAGACATGTACAACTGATGGATAACATTTATACATTTTCAAAATGCACTATTACAAGTGCAACCCAATTATAGGACCTACACAAATTTATCTACCAAACGCTGGATTCTTTTTTTCAACCCAAACCCTGGAAATATTTTTTTCTTCAACCCAAACACTAGAAATATGATAGACCTAAAAATTAATCTTACTAAAAACATTGTAAGTCGTGTCAAATTGGTTCTTCCTTGGAATACTTTTCGATATATCCTGAGTGACTAATGCTATTCTTTATGTTAGGAAATTAAAGCTGATGAAAGAAGTGTGCGTTCTTATTTAATTGATTCAAACACATTCTTGTTAACCGTCTTTAGTCCGTAAATATTCATTCTACTTGCTATTTATTTTAAGACAACTCAGCATTTAGGATTTAGAGTCAGTGGGTGTTGTATATGGTATATATTTTTGAAGCTTTTTCTTGTTTGCATTATTGCATATACAAATGGCCAAGGGGTCACGGAAACCATTACAAATGATGGTTAACTAGTAGTTGAATCGAATTTGTATTTGAACTCTGTGGTAAATATAGATGTAAATAAGGATATTCGAAGACCTTTTTTTGCCAAATTTTTCCCTTAGGATTATTTTCTTCAAAAAGAGATGCAGTAGAGCCTAAGTATTGTAATATATATCATGTAATTTAGCCCTGTAAATATCGAATGGGTATGAACTTCAACGACAAATGAGAACCATCTGGTTTGACTTTGTTCTTGTATCAAAACAGATCCAAAAGAATACAGGATTCAAATATTACTAAGCTCTCGAATTTGATAAATTGCTAAACAAGCACTAGACTGTACAAAGCCCAAGACCTAACAAACAAATCATAGCTTCAAATTTAAAAACTGGTACTATTTCAGTCATACATTTTACTGAAAACATCAACCCATAGTTCTAAAGCTTCATTCACGTCTGCTTTTTCCTATTGCAACATTTGTGGTTTGCGTGAATGATGTACGAGTTGGTAAGATTAGCAACAAACTTCATGATGGAAATGAACATTTTGTAATAGCCGTTCACCACTAGGCAAAGCTCATTCACCTCGAACAAACAGTTAACTAAAACTGAAGGCATTTTCTAAAGTGAATAAGCATAACCATCGAATACATCTGGACATCTTCTAAATCCTGGGGACCGGTTTGGGATGGTGAAAGCTCACATGGCATGTGGACACGCTCCACAAAATACTGCACTTACACTGGGTAAAACTACTAATTAAAGTACTGCAAATTACACTGAATTGCATTCAGTACTAACAAATTTTCAGTCAAAAAACGTAAACCCTCAATGACTGGTGGTAGCTCTGAGCTCTTACACACTACATCAACGAATACAATGACATGACCAACTGTAGACAACTGAGGACATCATCTCAATACACGTTTCAATAGCCAGAGTTGACATAGCATTCTAAGGATATGGCCTGTATTTTTTAACTGAATTACGGTCAAAAGGCCGAAATGAACCTTTGAATCTTTGATTGTCCCCTCTCCTTCTCTTCTGGCCCTTCCAGATCTCCTATGTTGTCATGATATTCCTGCGACGCAAGTATAAACTTCAATATCATAACAGACTTTATCGAGTATTATTCAGAATAAGGGTAAGACTAGGCCTGAGGATGAAAAAGTGAACTATGTAATAGGAAGGAAAACGCTTCACATAAAACTAGTATGAATTTCATTAAGGAGATCAACACAGACTTTTCATGAAGAGGGACAAGGAAAGTCCTTAGGGAGTTCTTCCTTGATCTATCTTCAGAAATTACCACAACAACACCAAAGTTATATTTCAATAAACCAAGCATGAAAAGAAAATCAAAAGTAAAAGATAATAACCTGCTGCTATAATTAGATTTTGCACTAATGGGCTACAAGTTCTAAAGGTATTGTTGCTAGCAAGTTAACCGTGTCTCCAAATAAAAGAATTTTCACTTTTTTTTAAGGATAAGTAGAAGAATCCAGAAAAATTTGTTGTATAATATAACTAACTTGAAAGAAAACACAAGCAAATGAAAAGGAGAGAATGGTGCTGGCAAAAAAAAGGGTCATGAGCAGAAACCTGAAGTATATCTTTTACATCTTGCTTAGTCAGCTTTTGTTGCTTTAGCAAAAGTTCAATCCTTGCTCTGATTCGAGGATGCCTGCATTTTGAAGAACAATTAAGCGGGAGGAACTCAGATATATCCCACCTGCTGAGAAAAGTATGCCAGGTGCCAGAACTTACTCAGAGGTCCAAAGATGGCCCAGAATAACAGCTATCAACTGCAGGATCAGGGAGAAAAAGAAATGACGATAAGAATTAAAGAGAAGTGGAAATGTGCACGAAAAAGAGATGGAAAGTACAAAAATAAAAATGCAACAGATCTTTGACCTGAAGAGTGTAAAGTCCAGCTTCTAACTTCCTATTGTACTTCTCGTCTTCATCCATCTACAAACATGTTAAACATAATGACAATATAAAATAAAATGCTTTAGTGAAAGACATAATGATGAGAGATCTAAGAAGTAAACAGACCTCCAAATCATCAAGTTCAAGTTGGTCAAACCGTTCAGCCTCAAGTTTTACTCTATTGGAATATCTGCAATAGCCCCAAGGATAAAAAGTTGAAAACCAGCACAAGGTAATAAAATAGAGCTATCAGCACTCTTTTTTTGCCTAGCGGAAGGAAATGGAGCAGGGTACTTAGATATATGTTGCCTGAACATTCACCTCATGTAGAGCTCCATTAGCCTGTCAATCTTTTCGCACTCATTCTCCACGAACTTACTCAACAATCTATCTCTTCTAGAACCTCTTAATATTCCTCCTGCAACAGCAAACTGAAAATTAAGGCAGTCACATCCAAGGTATATGGGAGATTTCCCCATTATTGATAGAATTATCTACCTTAAAAAAATGCAGTCACATATTAATGTACGGCAACATTTTTTTCTTTTTCTCCCACCCCCTATGAACCACCACAAGAGATGATGGTGTTGTGTTATATACAGCTTTGGGATGCATCAACTAAACTAATGTTTCATCCTCCTCCACTTTTCCATTCTTTTCTACTTCTTCTTTTTTTCCCTCATTGAGGATGTGGGTTTTTCATTTCTACCAAGACGCAAAGTTCATATTCGTTCTTTTGACAAAGTTGAAGTGATGCCACCAAATTAAGAAACATACAACTACACAACCCTAAGGTGACAAAGATTTGGTTGGCCTTGCAAATTCCTGTCCATCAAAGAGGGTTTTTTTTTTTTTTTTGCAGTTAAAAGTGGTAGTACCTGGACACCTCAAGAAACTTGAGTTCAGAAATGATAAAAATGCCTAGTGAACTATATAATGTTAAAAGCTATGAGATTAATATGTATAATATGATATCAAACCCACTCTCAAGTTCTTAAAAGTTTAGACGGATCTTAGCGATGGAAAATGCTTGGAAATAACACGCCCTAATCAGAAAAATCTAAGCTTGAGAGAGCAAGAAGTTTTGAGCAAAATGCTACAGGTGGCTATTGTAAAGGGTTGGATAAAAGGTTTTTGTATTGTTGGTGTAAATGGGAACCAGGTGGAGGTAAATCACAACTTATATATGCTGATGACACCTTAGTCTCTCTCTCTCTTTTTTTTTTTTTTTTTTTTTTTTTTTTTTTTTTTTGAACGACACCTTAGTCATTTGAAGCTGACAAGACGCAAATGCTGCATTTGAGAATCATTCTGCTGGTGTTTGAAGCACATCTCTGGACTCCAAATTAATCTCAATAAGATCAGCAGCTCCCCAGTAGATGTCCATACTCACATTAAAGATTTGCTGCTATTTTGGGCAGTAATATAGAAAAATTTCCTACTACATACCTTGGACTACCCGAAGGTGCTAAAAGAAATGGTTTTGGGCCATGGCAGGGAGTTTGGTAGAATCTGAAAGCAGTGTTATCAAAAGCGAAAAGCGCAAAAAAGCTCTAAGCTCAGCTGGGGCTTTAAGCGCAAATAAAGCGTGGGCTTTAATGACAAAGGCGCAATGGTGCAAAAAATAAATTATATATATGTTTAGTCCAAGACTTATAATAATAAGCATGAAAAACAAATATATGGACAAACAAATTGTAAAAACATAACGTTAAAGTGAAATATCAATTATCTAGTGTCATCTCTTCAAAAGAGGCTCATTGGCAAGGACAAGCATGCCTGAGAGTCTTGATGATGACACCGAAGCGCACATAAAGCGAGGCGAGGCGCTCAACATATTTTGAGCCTCGCTTCAGGGCTTAAGCGCGCCTTTGACAACACTGTCTGAAAGGAAATTGGCATCATGAAGGAAATAATATCTCTCTTTTACCACATATACAGGCACACAAGTTCCACATTCAGTAATTCAACAACAGCAAAATACTTGTGTCTTCTCAAATAGATTGTTCTCAGTTAACTAAGCCTCCTTACCAAATAACGAAGCAACTAGGGATACAAGACGCTCTTCCAGTTCTTCTTTGTAGCGTTTCTTGTTCTTTTTGCTCAGAGGTAGCTGACAACAAAACATTTAAGCAGAATAAGTTATATGAGTCAATGATAGGAGAAGGTATACAACCACCATACCATCCAAACAGCTCACTGAAATCAAGCAATGGAAACTCGTCCATTTTGAGAACTTGTGATACTTTTTTCAGTTATGTTTTAACTTTTAACTACTATATCTCATACAAAAAACTGCTGCTATTACCATAAAGATGATACAAGAGTAGTTGTTATGCAACCAACAGCCAAGTTATTAGCTAAGTAACAACTTGATAGGAGAAGAATACAAACAACAACATATCCTTATCTAGACATCAAAACATGATATCTATGAAGAAGAAAAATTAACATCCTCCTCCATTCATACACAAATTTAATCCTACCATAAGAGTTGTTTATGAGATAATCTTTGAGAAAATTAACAAATTAGCCAATCAACAACTATATCTCAGTTCCAAATCAGTTGGGAACCACTGTATGAATCATTTACATCCATTTTGCTCGAAAAATTAAAGAAATTAGCCAATCATTGAAAGCGCAATCAACTATGTCTCAGTCATAAACCAGCTATGGTCTACTATATGAGTCCTCTATATCCATTCAACTAAAAAAATTAACATATTAGTCAATAAAAAACTATATCTCGGCCCCAAATCAAAATTGCGGGTGACTACATGTATCCTCTATATAATTCTGCTAGACATCAAATGTAACAAAAGTTAAAAGTAAAAGGGAACTTGACTTGCCTTACCCATGAAAGCAGGAAAAGCAGTCTTTAATCCCATTACATCCACAAACCTCTCACATGCTGGAGGATAATTAGTCATTGCAAAATCCAACGCCCTTATAGCTGATCCATAGCACATTTTCTTCTGATTCATTATAATAATCATCAATTCTACTCCTTCAGATTTCACAAACCTCTCCTTATTCTCCAACGGCATTAACAAACAGCACAACGCATCGAACAAATTCTCCACCATCTCCTCCTCATCCGGCGTCTTAGGATCCTTCGATTTATACATCGCTACGGCTTGTAACAACGCATCCACACCGTTCAACTGCCCTAATCTCTTCTGATTCACCGTACTACTCTGCAACAAAATCGCCAAAATCTCCGACGCATACTGTTTATTTCCATCGAATTCTCTAACTTTAATCCTAGTCAACAACCACTTCATCAACTTAGTCCTTTCACACACAAGCTCCGAAACCGAGGGTTTCACTTCAATGAAATTCTCAATAGTCGCAAGTATACTATAAATCGCAGCTGACTCATCCGGATCCGAATCAGACAATTTTCCTAGTAACTGAATGAGCAATTCTAACGCATTGTTCTCAACTAACGCATCAACTAATACCTGTTGGAAAAAATAATTCAGAGTTGTAAGAAACCAAAATAAGTTAGGGTAATATTTGGGAAAATAACATCGTATGTCTATTTGGATAAACTATTTACCCGAAATAGCCCATATTTCTAATATTACCCAAAATGGCCCTTTTATACATTATTATACACAAGGTTTATACATTGTCTACAGTAAGTTGGCTATGCGGATGTAAATTAAAAATACGGCTACGCGGATGTAATATTTTATGCTGGATTGTATATTATTGAAATTATCCCTAAAACATTTTTTCCTTGAATACCTGTGCTGGTTCATCGTTATCTTCGAGAACATCCTCATCAGTTAGGTCTTGTAATAATCCAACAACATCAATAGCAATGTCTGTGTTTTCATGATTAAGAAGACTTGTAATAGATGCGATTGTACCGAGATTAACAAGTTCCGGGTAGAATTCGGGTCCACCAGCGAGGATTTTAAGCTTTTCGATTTCTTCATGGAGCTCCACTTCAGAATCAGCGAATTTTTCGGGTTGGTCTGGATATTTAAGACGTGATGAGATGTTTTCTCTTAAACGACGTTCGAATGAGAGGATGTGTTTTTTGACAGTTTTGATGTCGAGTGATTCGACGGGATTTTGTTGTGATTTTTCTAAGGCTTCGAGTAGTGATAAGTCGATGTTGCCGTTTGGTTGTGGTGGTGGTGGTTTGAAGGTGTTGTAGTCATTGTCGTCGTCGTTTCGTTTGCGTTTTGGTGGTTCCATTAGCTTTTTTCTTCAGGTAAAACCCTTGGCTTAGCTCACCAGTAAGCTACGCAGAGCTTGTTTGAAGTCTCACACAAATTGTTTTTGGGCTTTTCACCCTTCTTTAATTTCTGGTTTAACATTTTGCAGTCCCTTTATTTTTCTGGTTGATACTTCTACGCCTCTAATCGGTGGAAATTGCTTGGGCAGTCCCCAGGGGTGTCTCAGGTTCAGAATATCTTGCAAAAATAGAACTCCAATTACACCGCAATTAACCTTTTTGCCCTTCAGGGCGTTTGGTAGAGTGTGTAAGAATATTGCTAAATAGAGTGTATTACTAATTGTTAGTTATGCTGAGACTATTTCTTATTCCTTTTTTATGTTTGATTTGGTGTATTTAAAAACTACTTGCATTGCATAAATTTTTTTTTAAAATATTTGTTTACAAAAATACCATCCAAATTGTTTAGAAATAATTACAAAGAACTCTACATACTTATGACAAATCTACCCCTTTATAGTAATAAATTCCTTCAATTAATTGTTTTTATCAAAATATCATATTTGATGTTTTTATCTAAATACTTCCACTTGTTCAACTCAATGATGTTTAAAGCTTCCTAAACAAACTATAGCCCGAATAAGACGATGAGGTTGGATATAGCATTAAATGATACGTGTTTGTCCTGACTTACAAGTCACGTAGTTTGTAGCTTTGAAATCACCAAGATCCAGTATGATTTAGGATTAATCCAACAGGACAACTAGATTGAATGTAACAATAAACTCTCGTATGTCATGACTTGCATCAAACATATAAAATTACTTCTTTCTCTTATTTGTTTGTAATTTTGAAATCATCGCTAGTATGACTTGTGAGTGATGGAATTTGACAATTATGTGAATATAACATGAAAGTATATTCGCTGGTCATGACTTGTATGTCGCAAACTTTTTTGTTTGTAGCCTAAAATTATAGCGAATTTATGAGTAATTTAACATAACAATTAGGTTGAATATAACATGAAATCACATTATGGCATGTCATGACTTACACGCCACAATTCTGAAATGTGTTCTTTTCCTCCTTTTTTGTTTATGTAGTATTGAAATAATGAAGATCCGATTGATTAATCAAACAAGACAATTAGGTTGAATAAATCATGAAATCATAAATGTTTGTCATTACTTGCATGACACGAGCGTCTTTGTTTGTAACTTTAAAAGTAGGACGACCAGGTATGAATGGGCTTATAACTTATGGTTTTTATAATCCTAATTTATGGCTTTTGACTTATTTTTATTATTTTAGCTTAAAAATAGGTGCTGAAAAGTATTTTTTTTAATCTTATCCAAACATATGAATTGTATTTTTTTCTCTTATTTGTTTGTAGTTATGAAATCATCATCAGTACGACTTGTGAGTGATATAATTTGACAACTATGTGAATAGATATATAACATGAAAGTATATTTGTTGGTCATGACTTGTACGCCACAAACTTTTTTGTTTATAGCCTAAAATTATGATGATCCGATATGATTTATGAGTAATTTAACTTAACAACTACGTTGAGTATAACATGAAGTCATACTATGGTATGTCACGTGAAGAGACATCGGTAACGGACGAGAACCCTGAGCTGCTTATAAGGCTTGGACAATCCTCCTCTTTTTGAGCTAGCTTTTGGGGTATGAGTTAGGCTCATCCCCGATCCAATGTGCACCCCAGAAAAAGAGTGGGGCAAAATGCCGCCGAACCAATTAATTAGTCCCGGGCCGATGGGGGTGCCCCCGATCCATGAATGTACACAGTCTATACCGGACAGTGGAACCCCGATAAAAAGAATGTCTGGATTTAGGCGTGAGGGTGGGGAGGGGGAGGAGTGAAGAGAATATACCACATTGGTAACAGACGAGAACCCTGAGCTCCTTATAAGACTTGGACAGTCCCTCTCCTTTTGAGCTAGCTTTTGAGGTGTAAGTTAGGTTTGCCTAATTTGACATCATGACTTACACGCCACAATTCTGAAATGTATTATTTTCCTCATTTTTGTTTGTATGTAGTACTAAGATAATGAAGATCTGATTGATTAATCAAACAAGACACCTAGGTAGAATATAGCATGAAGTCATATATGTTTGTCATTACTTACATGACACGGGCTTCTTTGTTTGCAACTTTAAAAATTTATAATGACCAGTGGCGGAGCCAGGATTTTCACTAAGGGGTTCAAAATATGAAAAAGAACGGGATTCAATGTATACTATATATACATAAAGAATAATTTTAACCATATATAAACAGTGTAATTTTCCTTCGAAGGGGGTTCGCAACCCCTTGGTCCTTCCTCCCTCCGCCCTTGATAATGGTCATGTATGATTTGTGAGTAATCCAAAATGACAACTAGGTTGAATATGACATAAAATATCTTAGGTATATCACCGGTGGCAGATTCATGATTTTGGGTATGCGGGTGCTTAACTTTTTTTTAATGTAAAACTATTAATCCTATAGTACAATTGCATAACTATTTGAACATGACGGTGAAATGTGATTATTAGCGGCAAATTGTTGTTTCCTCCCCCTCCTTTTCTTTATTGTATGTGTGGCGAAGTGTTTATTTTTATATGGTTAAAGTTTCCGAGGCGTATCTAAATTTAATAGGGCTTTAATGTCGAGTTTCGGGTATTAGGTGAGAAATTAAAAAAAAAAAAAATCAAAGAATAAAACATGGTTAAGGGAAGATTAGAACTCCATTAATGTTTGCAAACTATATTTGGGATAAAAGAATAAGGTTTTGTGATAAGCTGATGACATCTCTTAACGAAAATATTAACAAAAAGTGAATCTTTAAAAGCATAAATCGTGGACGGCAGGATTCGAACCTGCGCGGGCAAAGCCCACATGATTTCTAGTCATGCCCGATAACCACTCCGGCACGTCCACGTTCATTGGTAGAAGACTCTCCTTTTATTAGTTAATATTATAGCACTATTTTTGTGGAGAACCTTCTACAATTCTACTTGTCGTTTCTAGAGCAACATTTCGTCTTCGGATCAATTCCTGAACCTCTTCCACACACACTCAGATAACTCATTGAAAAATGGCGAATCAGAAAAGGGTTCTCTTATTATGTGGAGATTACGTTGAAGACTACGAAGTAATTTTTTTTTTTTTTAAATAACATTTTTTCGCATTCTTGATTTCTAGACTCTGTGTCTACATGTTAACAATGATTAATGGGTCACTGAATTTACTTTTTGTTTGTTATTTTTTCAGGTGATGGTACCATTTCAAGCTCTACTAGCTTATGGAGTAGCTGTTGATGCAGTTTGTCCTGGAAAGAAAGCTGGTGATATTTGCCGCACTGCTATCCATCAGCTTTCTGGTCATCAGGTCCGTTCTTTTCCTCTATCTTTCATGTTAATTTTAATCTGCATAGTTCTTATAATTGGTATGTAATGTGATTATTTACTAGTGTTTAGAGTAGATTCTTGGTGAAGAGAGGGTTGAAGTTGGTTAACGGTCACCTAAAAAGATAATTAGAGAGGGATAAAGATGATTTATATAGTGGATTCCACCTTGTTTGGGATTGAGGTGGAGTTGAGTATGGTTTGTGAAATGATTTTAATTTTGTTGTTATGTGTGTATCGAGTTGACTTGTGCTGGATTGGATTGATTGTAATGTTTTATTTCACTGTGCTGAGCTCACTCTTATGTTATCTGTTTGAAGATTTGATACCCACAAAGGTTCTTGCTTTATGAATTACTAGAGTATGATTTTTTGAATTTGCAAAGTTCTTACTCATGGTAGTATATTTCTTTAGTAGCTTTTGGGTGGACTTTTAGATGTTTACTAATTATAACTTATCCTTCTGTCTGTGCTTCATTGATTAGTACTAGATTGTGGTTAAAGATTGAAACTTGCTGTGTAATTGTGTTCTTTTATTTTTCTGAGCTTTACTCAATGTTTTCTGTTTAAAGAATGGATACCCATTAATCCAAATCTCAAAAGGTTCGTGCTTTATGAATTGTGAGTTAGAAATCAAGGAAATAAAGGAGCTTTCATTGCTGGTGGGCATAGAAGTTATGATACTGGCATCTTTAATTGCAGTTTTTTAGCTTTAAGCGATTGGATGATGTGTCTCTAAATACAGACCACTTAACTCAGGATAATTTACAGCTGAGGGCAAGAGATGCGGTTGATGAGTTCTTAGTCAAGGAGAGTGATACTTAAACATTCCTTAACCAAATTATTATGTCTATACCCTCTTTTTAAATGTCTTTAAGCAACACGCTAGTACTCTCCTGTTGTTTTATTATAGAATTTGAAATTGTGATGGTATTAATGTTTTTGTGGCGTCAGAGTCTTATTTAATTCAAAATTGTTTCAGACATATTCAGAGTCCCACGGACACAATTTTGCTCTTAATGCAACTTTTGATGAAATCGAGGCTACAAAATATGATGGCTTGGTCATACCAGGAGGACGTGCTCCAGAATATCTGGCCTTGAATGAAGCTGTCGTGGGCTTGGTGAAAAGTTTTGCCAATGCGAAAAAGCCAATTGCCTCTATCTGTCATGGGCAATTGATCCTGGCTGCTGCAGATGTGGTCAGAGGTCGAAAGTGCACAGCTTTTCCTGCTGTGAAGCCAGTACTTCTTGCTGCTGGTGCCCATTGGGTAGAACCAGAAACGATGGCCTCATGTACCGTCGACGGTAATCTCATCACTGGACCTACTTATGACGGGCATCCCGAATTCATCCGACTCTTTGTCAAGGCACTTGGTGGCAGCATAATTGGTTCTGGCAAAAGAATCCTATTTCTATGTGGGGTAAGTAATGACTTGTAGCATTATTTTTTTAAGCTGAGAGAATTTGAAATGCTTATTTTTAAATTGCATTTTACTGGTAAATGGTAGTATATGAATTAGTTGTAATGATTGTGGTATGACTTATGACCTTTGAAACAACTGCTCGTCCCAATTATTGTAGAAGAACAGACATATGTAATCCTCCTAAATCTAGCTGGTTCTGTTGGTATAAAAGTGACAGAAATTTTTCTCCCTATTGAACTTCCTATATGTGCCATAAAAAGATTCTCTCGTTATGTTTATTTGCTAGGTTGTGTCATATTTTGCTCGCCACATGTTGGTGAGGCATCAGATAATCACCTGATATTGTTTGGAATGCCATGCCTGCATAGATAAGAAAGAGCCTCCAGTTTAATCTGTCATCTTAAGTTCGACAATATGGATTGATCACTTATCAAGCTGTTACTTTGTTCTGGTACTGTGTGCTCCTAGTCCCATGGAGGATTTGTTGAAGAAGTGGAGATTTGACTGTCATAGATTCTAGAGATTGATAAGAGCTTTCCGTGATGTATGACTGTGTAAGAGATACATGTAGCTGTCAGAGTATTGTAAAAAGTAGAATGTACGAAGTTTCTGGTGCAATCAACATTTAGGAATTGTAAGGGTGAAGGTAAGTAGGTGTACCTAAGGGTGTGGTCAAATTTACCAGTTTCAGAAAAAAAAAAAAAATTGTGGTCAATGAAGTTGGAATGTACCATGTGAGACTAGGTTCAAATATCAGTAGAGGCAAAAAAAGGTAGCTAATTTCTTCCTGATCCTTCTGAAACAAGATATTTTACTACCTCAATAAATGCCCGAGAGCATTCAATAAATCTTCTCTTCCTCTATCTACCCCAGCCTGGTTCGGTGGTCATGGGGCTTCCCTCTGCCAACAACTGAGAGAAGATATTTCGTTTTTACTCAGTAAACAGATTGATACATGAATTAGTATCAGCAGTTGGAAATGAGTTAGAATTAGTATCAGCAGTTGGAAATGAGTTAGTTACAGTGGAATTCCAAAAGTTAGTTGGTAGTTAGTTGAATTAGCTATTGGTTACTGTTACAATAGTTAGTTAGAGCAAGTTGTTAGAAGTTAGTTAGTTGGTTATGACTTAGATTCAGTTTAGATTAGTAATTCATTCTCTATAAAGCATTGTAATACACTACATGGGAATCATCTATGAAAATACAATACACAAATTCTATTCTACTTCTATTCCATTTTCTCTCTTTCATTTCTATAGCTGATCAACTCGAGTTATCTCTGAATAACTCCTGTATTGGCACAGAATTACTCGAATTGTATTGAATTCCTGCAATTCTACTAACATTGGTATCAGAGCAGTTAGATTCTCGGCATAAATGGCTAAGGGAACTAGATCAAATGGAGATCAAATCCCCACTGAGTCTGCCTTAGAAGGTGGAGATGTGAGGGAAATGTTGCAAAAACTGATGGCAGAAATTGGTACTCTTAGTGGAGAAATGGCATCCTTGAAAAGATTGGATCAAACTGTTGCTCAATTGAAGGAACACATCGAAGGAACTAGGAGTGATGATTCACCTGTGATTAATGGAGTGGGAACTTCAAGAGAAAGGAACTCAAGGGAGAGACCAGTAAATGAAGAAGAAGTTAGGGAGAAACCAACTATGAATTACCAGAATTACCCAGGAATATCTAGGTATTCAAAGTTGGATTTTCCTAAATTCAATGGGGAAGATCTGAAGTCTTGGTTGTTCAAAGTTGATCAATTCTTTGATTTTGACAACATTGCTATGGACAAAAGAGTGGGATTGGCTGCAATTCACATGGAGGGTGAAGCAATACAGTGGCATCAGTCATTTATGAGGTACAGGCAATATACTTCTCCTCCCACCTGGAATGAGTATGTTATGGCACTAGTAGAAAGGTTTGGGGCTGATTATGATGACCCAATGGAAGAAATTAAAAAAATTAAGCAAACTGGGTCTGTGAAAGATTACCAAGCAATTTTTGAAAGTAAATTGACTAGGGTAAATCTCTCTCAAGAAAATGCAATTAGTTGCTTTATTGGAGGCCTTAAAGATGAACTAAACCTTGCTGTGAAATTGACAAATCCAATCACCTTATCTCAGTTGTACAGAACTGCTAGGATGCAAGAAGCATTCTTAACTGCTCAAGCTAAGTTCTATAAACAGTTTCCATATCCAACAACAAATTCTGGACCTAGTTATAAGAGAAGTAGTGATCAGAAATTCCAAAGTAAACCTTTGTTGTCAACACCTACAATTGAAAGTTCTGTAAGCAATAAAGGGTTTACCAGAAGGAGGCTTAGCATAGAAGAAATGAATGATAAGAGAGCACAAGGGCTGTGTTATTTTTGTCCAGAAAAATATGCTCCAGGCCATAAATGTAAAAACTTAAAACAACTTTACTTACTAGAAGTAGAGGAATTGGAGGAAGAACACACCCAACAAGAAGGGGAATTGATGGGTGATGTAGGAATGAAGATGGTAGAAGTGAATCAACCTTTAGAACAGATGGAGATTTCTGTTCATGCATTGAATGGGTCACTAGGGTTCAGGACTCTTAGAGTGACAGGTTATCACTCCAAGAAACCTCTGAATATTTTAGTTGACACTGGCAGTTCACATAATTTCATGGATCCTGAGCTAGCAAAGACTCTAGGATGTACCACCAAGTCAACTACACCTCAAATGGTTACTGCAGCAAATGGTAATATGATCAGAGTGGATAAGGTGTGCCATGTCACATGGTTGCTGCAAGGAGCTGAATTTGCTGCTGATTTCTTACTATTACCATTGGGGTCTTGTGGAGTTGTGTTAGGGGTCCAATGGCTGTTAACTTTGGGTGATATCAAGATGAATTTCAACAAGTTAACTATGGAGTTTTGGTACAAAGGGAGGAAGCATTTACTCAGAGGTGCAGGGAAGCAAATCACTTCTGCTAATGCTGGCAAAATGGAGAAACATTCAGGTAATCAGTCTCAGCTATGCATGATTCAAGTAGTTCCTACCATGTGTACTGAATTATATGCTTTGGAGACTAAAGAAGAGGCAAATACAGACCCTAGAATCTTGGTAGTCATACAGGAATTTAGGGAATTATTTGTAGAACCAACTCAACTGCCACCATCTAGAGGAGTATTTGACCATCGAATTGTGTTGCATAATGGTACTGAACCTATAAACAAGAGACCTTACAGATATCCTTCTGTTAAGAAGGACATTATTGAGAATTTGGTGCAACAAATGTTGGAACAAGGTATTGTTCAACCAAACTGCAGCCCCTTTGCATCACCAGTGGTCTTAGTTGGTAAGAAGGATGGGACTTGGAGATTGTGTGTAGATTATAGGGATCTTAACAAGCACACTGTTAAGAATAAATTCCCTATCCCCATTGTAGAAGATCTACTAGATGAACTTGGCGGTTCTACAATCTTTTCAAAAATTGACTTAAGAGCTGGTTATCACCAACTAAGGATGGTTGAAGAGGACATTCCCAAAACTGCATTCAGAACTCATTCAGGCCATTTTGAGTATTTAGTAATGCCTTTTGGTTTGTCTAATGCACCAGCTACTTTTCAAGGCTTGATGAATACTGTTTTTCAGAAGTTTTTGAGGAAATCAGTGCTTGTATTTTTTGATGATATACTCATTTACAGTAAAACAGTAGAGGATCATTTGTTACATCTTAGAAGTGTTTTTGTTGAGATGAAGAAACATCAACTTCTAGCCAAAGAGAGTAAATGTTTCTTCGGAGTAGCAAGGATTGAATACTTGGGCCATTTTATCACAAAGGATGGGGTTTCTACTAATCCTCAGAAGATCAGTGCTGTTCAGAAGTGGCCCTTACCTTCTACTATCAAGCAACTGAGAGGCTTTATTGGTCTAGCTGGGTACTACAGGAGATTTATTCAAGGATTTGGGATTATTAGCAAACCATTAACTGATCTTTTAAAGAAGGATAGTTTTAAATGGTCTACTCTTGCTACTTCTGCATTTGAGAAGTTGAAAGAAGCACTTACTAAGGCTCCTGTTCTGGCCCTACCTGATGCTAATAAAACTTTTGTATTGGAGACTGATGCTAGTGGATTTGGTATATGTGCTGTATTGATGCAGGAAGGTCACCCTATTGCATTCATTAGTAAGACTTTATCTAATAGACATGCTGCAATGTCTGTTTATGATAGAGAATTACTGGCAATTGTTCATGCAGTTTCCAAATGGTCTCAATATTTGCTTGGCCAGAGATTCATCATAAGAACTGATCAGAAGGCCCTGAAGTTCTTAATGGAGCAAAAGTTACACACAAACTCCCAACTTATGTGGTTAACTAAGCTCATGCCTTTTGATTATGTTATTGAGTATTAAAAAGGGGTTGAGAATAAGGTTGCTGATGCTTTGTCAAGGGTAACTAGTGCTGAGTTACTCACCCTTGTAGTTTCAACAACTAGTTCTCAGCTAATGAGTGATATTGCTCACAGTTGGGAAACAGATGCTGATTTGAAGGCCATTATTGCACAATTACAGGCTGGTCAGGGTCCTACTCACTTCTCATGGGTGCAGAATCAGCTGAGAAGGAAAGGTAAACTTGTGGTTGGTAGAGTACCACAACTGAGGTTTTCCATCATTTCACTATGGCATTGCACTCCTCAAGGTGGTCACTCAGGTGTAGAGGCAACATTGAAAAGGGTGCTTACCTTGTTTTACTGGAAGGGGATAAGAAAAGATACCAAAGTGTTTGTGCAGCAGTGTGACATATGCCAAAGAAACAAAGCTGATCTTGCAGCTTATCCAGGTTTATTACAACCATTGCCTATTCCTGATGTGGTTTGGTCTCAGATTAGCATGGATTTCATTGATGGATTGCCTAAGTCCAAAAGTCATGAGGTTATTTTAGTAGTTGTGGACAGGTTGAGTAAGTATGGTCATTTCATACCTCTCAAACACCCATATTCTGCTCAAACAGTAGCCAAGGCATTTCTAGATAATATTGTCAAACTACATGGTTTTCCTGATGCTATTACTAGTGACAGAGATGCTGTTTTCCTAAGTTCTTTTTGGCAAGAGTTGTTTGCCTTACAAGGAGTACAATTAAATACTTCTACAGCTTACCATCCTCAGTCTGATGGACAAACTGAGGTCTTGAATAGGTGCTTAGAGACCTATCTCAGATGCTCATGTAATGAGAGTGCTACTGATTGGTTTGACTGTCTTCCTATGGCTGAATACTGGTACAATACATCATTTCATAGTGCTATACAGACCACACCATATGAAGCTTTGTATGGTAGACCTCCCCCTCTACACTTGCCATACCTTCCGGGTGAGTCTGATTCAGCTGAAGTGGATAATACCTTGTTGAATAGAGAATTCAAGTTGCAGTTACTGAAGCATCATTTAATGAGGGCTCAACTTAGAATGAAGCAACAAGCTGATTCTCATAGAAGTGACAGAAACTTTGAAGTTGGTGATTGGGTTTATTTCAAGGTTCAACCATATAGGCAGGTGTCTATTGCTACACACCCTTATCATAAACTTGCTGCTAAGTTCTATGGTCCATTTCAGGTTACTAAAAGAGTTGGTCAGGTGGCTTATACTCTCTTGTTACCAGCAACAGTCAAGATTCACCCTACAGTTCATGTGTCCCTGCTTAAGAAGTGTTATGCAGTACCTGCTCAAATTTCTATTCCACCTTCTGTTGATATTGCTGATCCTAATTGCCCTCAACCTGAAGCTATCTTACAAAGGAGGATGGTCAAGCGTGGGAACAAAGCTGTGGCTCAGGTGCTTGTTAAATGGCATGGTTTATCTGCAGACTATGCTACTTGGGAATTTTTCAACAGTCTCAAGACAAGGTTCCCTCAATTCGATCCTTGAGGTCAAGGATCTCTTGATGAGGGGAGTACTGATACATGAATTAGTATCAGCAGTTGGAAATGAGTTAGAATTAGTATTCAGCAGTTGGAAATGAGTTAGTTACAGTGGAATTCCAAAAGTTAGTTGGTAGTTAGTTGAATTAGCTATTGGTTACTGTTACAATAGTTAGTTAGAGCAAGTTGTTAGAAGTTAGTTAGTTGGTTATGACTTAGATTCAGTTTAGATTAGTAATTCATTCTCTATAAAGCATTGTAATACACTACATGGGAATCATCTATGAAAATACAATACACAAATTCTATTCTACTTCTATTCCATTTTCTCTCTTTCATTTCTATAGCTGATCAACTCGAGTTATCTCTGAATAACTCCTGTATTGGCACAGAATTACTCGAATTGTATTGAATTCCTGCAATTCTACTAACACAGATTTGATTAGTCAAAATAGAACCAGACAGATCAAGGTGCAGAAGGCAAGCAGCAACTTCAATCCTTTTAAAAGAGAACCCATAAGCCTTGGTGGATAGAGTTACCCGTTTACCCGATACGTGTGCTGGTGGGAGGTAGCAAGTATGCATAATCTGACCTGATTGCTACTGCTCTCTTTGTGTGCGTGTGTGTAGGCGCGCGCACGTGTGAAGGTCAAAGTTAGGTAGGATGATACAGCCAACAGCTCCCTTCAATTCCTGGTTGGACTGTGTGTTACTTCTCTTCTCCATAATTTACTCAATGTAAATTCTTAAGAATTAGATGTTCTTGGTTTGGTTTACTTACCCAAAAGGGAAAAGAAAAAGAAGATGCTCTTGGTTTGGTCAGTTGTGCGGTCGTGATGTCGGGAGGATGGTAGAGATTATTTATCTGAAAGCCTATTCCTTCCAGAAGTTGTGAGGTTTGCTTTTAACAGGATAGAAAGTTAAAAAAAAAAAAAAAAAAAAAAAAAATCAATTCATGAACTCCCTTATCTTATCTGTACTCCTCTACCAAACTGTTTGCACTATCAGATTAGGTGTGCTGCTTGATTTCTATCATCTTATCTCCCTTGAGTCACTCTTCCCGACTTTATGGACCATGTTTTCATGCTTCCTGTTACTTTATCTAATTGAATCCGTTGGTCTGTGGTGTGGTCTGGGAATTGGATGTCCTGAAAGATGTTCTGCGAACCAGAAGGCTTGAAACTACCATACGAGAGGCTTTATTTTTTTCATTTGAGTCAGCAGCCAGTATCACGGATATGTGTGGATTTCATATTTTGAGTTTTTCTCTCCTGGTCTAAGGCTGTCAAACTTGTATTTGATGACATCTTGTTTAGCAACTAATTTGTATGCCCTCGTGTCTACTTTCTTTGGGGTGTAGGATTTCATGGAAGACTATGAAGTGATGGTTCCTTTTCAGTCCCTCCAAGCTCTTGAATGCCATGTTGATGCTGTTTGCCCCAAGAAGAAAGTCGGTGAGAAATGCCCCACGGCTGTGCATGATTTTGAAGGTGACCAGACTTATAGTGAGAAGCCAGGTCATGATTTTACCCTAAATGCCGATTTTGAAAGTGTGGATCCTTCAACCTACGATGGGCTCGTTATTCCTGGAGGCCGAGCTCCAGAGTATCTTGCCCTGGATGACAGTGTTATTAAGTTGGTAAAGGAATTTATGGAATCCAAGAGACCAGTTGCGTCAATTTGCCATGGCCAACAGATTTTATCTGCTGCTGGTGTTCTCAAGGTAACTCTCTTAACATCATTTAGAATTGCAGTTAAAAAGCTTGGTGCTTGCATGATGTTTCAGTTATTCCAAAGACAGCAAAGTTAACAAAGAGAAAAAGATGAAATGCAATCGATTTCAGGAACTTTATGTACTATCCACAAGTAACTGCAAGGATACTGATACTATGAGAAATTTGATCTCAATAATCTTATGCACTAACTAAAGCTTGTTAATAAAATAGAAACATGCATTGTTCCCTGGTGTGTACGTACTCTAATATGTATCTCATTTAACAACTACAGGGTAAGAAGTGTACTGCATACCCTGCTGTGAAACTTAACGTGGTACTAGGAGGGGGGTCATGGTTAGAACCAGAACCGATAGATCGTTGCTTCACTGACGGAAATCTCGTGACAGGGGCAGCTTGGCCAGGTCATCCTGAGTTTGTTTCTCAGTTTATGGCATTGCTTGGAGTGCATGTAAAATTCTAGGCTACATGTTTGATATGTTTAGCATGTTATGTTTTGTGAGTTCAGATGTATCCAGATAACAGAACAAGAAGTGCTTTTCTAATGTACCTGAACGTTTGCCTGTAAAAGAATCAATAAAACTACTTATGGTTCTCTGCCTTGAAGCACGAACTGTAAGGAACTTTTGACATTGTGCATTCTGAATTAGATTCTTTTAGTTCTTTTAGCTTTACAGAAACCTCTCTTAGGCCTTTAATAGTATTTAAGCGCTTGTAGAAACTATTTAAACCATATCATCTATGGTAAGAAAGAAAGTGGTAATTTTGCAGCTTTGCATATATGTTTCTTGACATAATTTCAGTTTTTTCTTCTAGTACAACGTCACTTGAGGGACATTTTTTGTGTATAATTACATAAAATTGTGAATCCCACTCCTCTCCGTGAGATATGTTTCATTACTCTCATTCGGTAGCAATACCATACATTGGTTAATTATACATAAGAACTGTCGAGACAATAAATGTTATAACATGTTCAAGATTACAATGCAAGTTTAGAAGTCTCATCACCGTTTTTTAAAGTTTTCCTTTCTTTTCACATATCCTGCGAGTTAATTGCATCATATAATTCGAAACATAAGGAATACATAATAGAGGAATATTAACTCCTTTAGAATCCAAAAAAGAGTTACTTCAGCATAACTTTGTCCACTTAGTGGTCGTTTGGTGCATGGCCAAAATTATACCGGGATTATAATCCCGGGACTAATTTATCCCATATCTTGGGACTATTTTATATCATTTGGAGATGGTATAAAATAGTCCCCGTGATAAGTGGTATAAGATAAGGCATATCCCAGCTTATACCATGGGATGCATTTTATATTTTGTTTGGTACAAGATATAAATTTATCCCAGGATAAATTTATACCTTCTACCAAACATGATACAAAAATTAATGCTGGGATATCCCAGCTTATACCTTCTACCAAACGACCCCTTAGAGCCTGTTTGGAATGGCTTATTTCAGGTGCTTTTAAACACTTTTGTAGTGTTTGGATAAGATTAAAAAGTGTTTTTAAGCATTTACTTTTAAGTTAAAATCACAAAAATAAGTCAAAAGCCATAAGTTAGGATTCCTAACTTATGACTTCTGCCCGTTTGGATTGGCTTATAAGTTGCGAAAACAACATAAACACTTAAAGCCATTTTGTACTTAAAATAAGCTCAAAAAAATAATTAGGCCTGTTTGGCTTAGCTTATCTAAAGCGACTTATAAAAAGTTGTTTTTGTTAAGATAACTTCTTTTGTTCTTTAAATTTTGCCCCTCATATTTGCGGTCTTTAAATTTTGCCCTTCATACAGTTCTTTAAGTTTTGCCCTTAGATAAGGTTTGGGTTCGAACCCCGCTCACATAAAATAAAGAAATAATTTCGCAAAGGCAAGGAGTGTCATCTTCATAACTTCCTTAAGGAAAAACTAAAGTTATGCCAAAGGAGGCATAACTTTTCCTCAAAACATAGTTTAGTTATGCCTTATGGAGCAAAACTTTTCCTTAAGGAACTATGCCTTATGTAATGGCTCTTTAATTAAGGCATAACCAAAAGTATGCCTTAACTAAAAGTGTGCCTTGAAAAGTTTTAAAAAAAAAAAAAATGTCTCAAGGCAAGTCGCTCTCCGCATAACTTGAAAAACTAAAGTTATGCGGAGGAGGCATAATTTAGTTTTGCCTTATGGGGCAAAACTTTTCCTTATCGAATTATGCCTTATTCTTTTAATTAAGATAACCAAAAAGTATGCCTTAACTAAAAGTGTGCCTTGAAAAGTTAAAAAAAAAAAAAAAAAAATGTCTCAAGGCAAAGTCTCGTCCTGATAACTTCCCTGAAGACAAAAACTAAAGTTATGCCGAGGGGGCATAACTTTTCCTCAAGGTATAATTTAGTTTTGCCTTATGGGGCAAAATTTTTCCTTAAGGAACTATGCCTTATTGGCATATTTTTAATTAAGGCATAACCAAAAGTATGCCTTAACTAAAAGTGTGCCTTTAAAAGTTAAAAAAAAAAAAAAAAAAAAAATGTCTCAAGGCATAGTACTTTTTCCGCATAACTTCCTTAAGGAAAACTAAAGTTATGCCGGAGGGAATAACTTTTCCTCAAGGCATAATTTAGTTTTGCCTTATGGGGCAAAATTTTTCCTTAAGGAACTATGCCTTATGGGGTATACATTTAATTAAGGCATAACCAAAAGATGCCTTAACTAAAAGTGTGCCTTGAAAAGTTAAAAAAAAAAAAAAAATGTCTCAAGGCAAAGTCTTCCGCATAACTTTGGTTTTTCCCATGTGGCATCTATGTGGCGGATCCGGCACTACCTCACCCTTGCTTGCGAAATTATTTTTTTATTTTATGCCGAACGGGGTTCGAACCTAGAACCCGTGGATCGTGTGGTGCAAAACTTAAAGAACACAAATATGAAAAAGAAAATTTAAAGATACCCCAAAAAGAAGGGCAATCCGAAAAATTGTTTTCATTTGTAGTTGAGACCGCTTTTGCCCCATCCAAATGCTCTTATTTTTTCTTATATTATAAGCAGTAAGTTATAAGCCTATCCAAACTGGCTCTTACATGTTAGTAGAATTTTCAGAGTAGTTGAATCAAATACCTCGTCCATAAAGTAAATCATTACATCATCTCTAAAAAAGGATCATTTAATTATTAACAATATTCCGAGACAATAAAATTGATAACGAGGAGAAGGTTCTTTGTGATTTCCAAGCAAATATGCATTTCACGCACTTAATCCATTGAGTGTAGTCAAAGATAATTGGATATTATTAAGACTTTTTTAACTTTTATTATAATATAATATAATGCCACAACTGAGCAATTATATTCTATGTTCTGCTTGTCCTACCTTAAGTACCAATTTTTTTTTTTTTTTTTCAGAAAACAATTTCAAGAAAATTGGCCAAAGTCATGGTTATTCTACATGGTTAGAATCCAAGAAGATGAGCTCCTAAAAGAGATATACTACATAATGGAGAACGTGAGCCTGTTAGGTCAAGGACTCAGCAAATTTTTGTCCAGACGTAGCTACAAGTTGTCAGCAAAACTTTCGATAGTGTGAGTCAATTTGGCAAGCTGATAACGAGAATTACTGAGGAGTTAATTCTTGTTATATTGATTTGATAATAGCTGTCAAGGCGATTTTTTTTTACACTATCAAAAAATTTCAATATGCTAATCGGAAAAAAAACAATGCGTAATTTTTTGAGAGTTTTTATACATACGAGGACGGTTCATGTAATTAAGTATATCGATTTCCTACTTGTGCAAAGGAATTATCTATTGACAACTTGGACAACTTATAATACTTGAAGGGAAGTTAAGAAAGAAAATGATGACGAATCTTTTTTCTTATCTCACGAGCTTGTTTAGATTCTACGGTTTTTTTTTTTCTATTATATAGAAAGGTGAAGATGGCCGTCCAAGGGCAGAAATGCAGGTCGTCCAAGGCCAGAAATGTAATTTCAATCAATTACAAAAGTGCTCTGCCTCTGCCTCTGCCTCTGCCTCATGTGATCAGTGGCAGTTTCATTTAGTTGCAACCAAGGAAATTATAGACATTTCATAAATATTCCTGCATGGGTTACTTATATTGCTACAGTTTCAAAGGTTATAGCCTGTTTGATCAAGCTTCTAAAAACAACTTATTTAACAATTTGTGTTTGGCCAAACAGGCTATAAGCTTTGAAACTGTAGCAATATAAGTAACCCATGCAGCTTTGAAACTTATATTGCTACAGTTTCATAAACAGCTGTTTTTAGAAGCTTCTAAATGTACTTTTGGTTAAAAACAATTTGTGTTTGACCAATTAATTTAAAAAGTACTTTTGAGCAGCAATTAGTGTTTGGCAAAGCTTTTAAAAAGTGTTTTTATGTGTATTTTTTTCAAAAGTTCTTTTCAAAAAAATGCTTTTAGACAAAACCTATTTTTTGTAGCTTCTGAAAAACTGCTTCTGCTACTCCACAAAAGCACTTATTTTCTCCCAAAAGCTTGGCCAAACACCTCACTTTTTTTAAAATAAACACTTATTAAAAAAATAAGTACTTTTGGGGGGAAAATAAGCTTGGCCAAAATGGCAGTTAGTCATAAATGTCTAATGACAAAATAACCAGGCATCTTTTCCTAAATGACGAGTGGGTCCAATTGATGGGACATCTCAAGTGGCCCCATATTTTCTCCAAACTCTCGTAAAATGCTTTGCGCAGTGAGTGCTGATTAATGATCTTTTCATGGGTATTGCACTCCGTTCAATTGTTTATACTTCCTTCGTCCTAAAAAGATTATCTTAATTTGACTTGACATAAAGTTTAAAAAATAAAGAAAGACTTTTAAAATGTGTGGTCCAAAATAAGCCTTAGATATTTATGTGGCTGTAAATTATCTCATAAAGTTAAATTATTTCTAAATATAGAAAAGTGCCAATCTTTTCGGGACAGACTAAAAAGGAAAGGAAAACAATCTTTTTGGGATGGAGGGAATAATTTTTTATGTAGTTGAAGTTTTAATTTTGTTGTTATGCCAATGAAATTGTCTTCAGAAGTGCCAATGATGTATTTGCACGTATTATCTTGATATTAAAAAAAAAAGGGTTAAAAATATCCCTATACTTTATTTTAATGACTAAAAATGTCCTCCGCTATAATTTTGAGTTATTTATACCCCGTCTTTATGAAAGTTAGCAAATATACCCTTTATTTGATGAAAATCCCCAAATTAATTCAAATAGCCCGATTTCATAAAAAAATAATCACTCCCCTGTTTTACCCTTCATAGGAAGAATGAGTTATTTTAGAAGGTGGGTCGGGGCGGGTAAAATATGGGAATGAGTTTTTTTTTTTTTTTTTTTTTTTTTTTTTTTTTTTTTGTGTGTGTGTGTGTGTGTGTGTAAAATCGGGTTATTTAGATCAAATTGGGAATTTTCGTCAAATGAAGGGTATGTTTACTCCTCTCGATAAAAAAAAAGAGTTCACTTAGCCTTTTTTTCTTGGATAAAAAAAAGAGTTCACTTAGCAAATCAAGAAAGAATTAACCTTATTTTTTCATATTTGCCCCTATTAAGTGTTATATGATCAAATCCCAATGCCTATTTAATTAGGGGTAGTTTAGTCAAATTACCTATTTTTGCCTAGGAGTTATATTTTCTTAAGTGGTGTGTAAATGGTTAAATGGACTCTTTTTTTTTAATCCAGAACGAATAACTTTTATAACGTCAGGGACATGAATGACCCAAAATTATAATAGATGATATTTTTAGACTTAAGGGACATTTTTGAACCTTTTCCCAAAAACAAAATGTCTTAGAAAGTGTAGAATTAAGGGAAAAGGACACTGTTGTCCACTCAGCTAAACAAATTCCACATTTAACCACTATTTGGGCTTAATACCATTAGGTGTCCGGTCGGCCCAAATTAATGCCAAAAAATGGCCGGTTGGCCCAAAATAATGTAAGGCTTAGTTTGGCCAACGACAAAATGTAATGCTTAAAAAAAAAAAGACTTTTTGTGGCGACTAAGTCGCCACTAAAGGGCGCTACGAAGATATATACATATGTTGGAATTATTATACACTTTATATACAAGAATTGTACGATATACATATCTTTAATTAATCATATATTTATTATATATAAATTATACGTTAATTATACATTTATTATACACATATTATACAATAATGATACGTATTATATACCATAATGATACGGTTTCTATAATACATTTTTTTACGTATGGTACACTTTCTATACAAGAGTGATACATATTATATACACATCTGATACATATATATATATATATATATATATATATATATATATATATATATACACTTTCTATACAAAAATGATACAATTTTCTATACTATAAATCACCTCGTGTTACACATTATTGACACAAATGATACATATTATATACAAAATGATACATACTTTAGTGATTCATACTTTATACGGTATTTAACATTACGGATAATGGCGATACATATTTTATACACAAATGACACATATTATATATAAAAATCGCCTCAAATATTTTTGTGTTTGGGTTTTTATTTGAAAATTATCTTATTTAAATTTTGGCTAATGAATGAAATTAAGTTAGTGGGTATAATTTGAATTTAGGAGAACTTTAATCACCGAATGGAATTAGTTTTACCCAACCGGCCATATGTGTCCTTTCTCGAAAAAATAAGTAATTTTTACTTGGCATAGCTTACTATGTTACATATTTATGGAACATAACTATACTTTTTAATAATTAAGTTTAGTAGCTATAATATTATATTTTTACAACTTATAGCTACCCACTTTTCTACCAATTAACTTACCACTCCCCACACCCCTATTTTTTAGCTGCACACTTTCTCTCTCTCCCCTTTTCCTAAATATACGTTTCTAACTCCCATCTCCCCTAATTTCGTGCTTTTCAAATCAGTTTCTGATTTCTTTCACTATCTTTTTTTACTCTGTATTAACTGCTCATTAATTTCTCCCTTTTCCTTTTTAATCTAAAATTTTTCCCTCCCTCTCCTAATCTACTTTTGCTCAACATAAACCCTACTCGCCTCCCTCATTGCGGACCTTCCAATTTTGGAGCTGTCGATTCTCTTCTGGTATGGCGTTTTTTCTCTTCTTCATTATTTACTTACATATCCTATTTCATATTGAAATATTAGGGTACTATTAGCTCTATGATGTGAAGGATTATATTGCTATTAATTTGGAAATTTCTTCTTACAAAATCGATTGATTGCATATTAGAGTATTATGGGTTGCTGCTTAATTTGGGTCTAATTGGTATTTACTCAAATACACAATAAGATTTGTAGTTCATAACTG
This sequence comes from Lycium ferocissimum, assembly GCF_029784015.1. NCBI lineage: Eukaryota > Viridiplantae > Streptophyta > Magnoliopsida > Solanales > Solanaceae > Lycium > Lycium ferocissimum. The sequence continues at coordinate 432,378 of NW_026726335.1, read as the reverse complement.
AATTTGATGATGAGTTACTGTTTAAATTGAGTTTAATTGGTAAAAATCAGAAGCATTGGAGTTTAATTGCAGGGCTTTTCCAATTTTTTTTGTTTTGGAAATTCCAGTTTTCAGGTCAGGTAGTGGAAAAGGAACTCACGACCGAAGATTATAAAAATTTTTGGGTTCGAACACATAAATGTTGGAGATCTGTTGAGGAAGGAGATGTATTTTCACTTTACCAGATATGTGTTTTACTTGTATTTTAAGTATATTTTTATCGTATTTTTCGATGAACTTTAGTTAATTCCCGTTTTTTCAATTCACCAGATCTATATTTTGCATACTTTTTAATTATATTTTTGTCGTATTTTTTATTATTTCAATTAGTTTGTGTTTTGAACTTCAGTTTATTCCTGTTTTTTCAATTCACCAGATCTGTATTTTTATCATTATAGAAAGAACAAGGAAGGACTGGATCCTGCGGATGCCGAACTTCGGTTACATTTAGGAGTTACAGCCGTATCCGACAAAAACTAGTTCTACTTGTTGTCTATGGATGGGCAAATTTGAATTCGATGAGGTTTTGATGTCTTTCTCGCTTGTTACTTAAGTTTTTTATGTTTTATAATAGAATTACATTGTGATGTATCTAGAGTATATTTTTACTATATTTGACATATATATATAGATCACAATTTTGTACTTACATTAAGACTGTATTGTATTTTAAAAATATTTTCATCATTATATTTGCACTATATTTAATATAGAGCCATTATTTTATTAGGGGTGTGGAGTACTGATTATGTATACAGAATTGTATTTTTGCTATATTCAAGAGTATATTTCACTATATTTAATATATATACAGCAATAGTTTTATTGAACATAGTATTGATTATAGTCACTGAATTGATGTTTTTACAGCATATTGACGTTATTTTCTACTACCTACGCAAGAAGGGGAAGTATCACAATAACAACAATTATAGATTCACCAACATACAACCGTATTTTTCACACTTTAGTTGCTTTAAGAAATTTACAAATCTTGGAAAATCCCGATTCATCCACATGCGTCGCCAGTAAGGAAGATGAACTGTGTGAGTACATTAACGGGCACAGGCTGTTGGCTAATGTACCATGGTATACTGTTGACAACGTACTAATTCCTGTCAACGTAAAAGAGGAAAATCACTGGATTTTGGTTGTGATATCTTTCACTGACAGGTGTGCTCTCATCCTTTGAAAAAATCATTCATTTTTCTACAAAATTTATATGTTTGTCTTTTTCGTATTTTTTCTCTTCCAACAAAAAACACAATAAATACATCTATTTTTTTCTTGGGTTTTGATCAGTGAAGTTTTTGATCATTTTTTTCAGGGATTGTGGTGTGTATGTGGCAGCCTTTGCTGAATACTTGAGCTTAACTGAAGTCATCTCAACCGAATTCGATGCAAAGTGGCACCGTATGAGAAACGGTGCCCTTTTATGCGGCTATGCATGGGATAAGTCAAATAACAATGCATCAAGTGATAACGAGCAGCCTCCAAGACCAATTAGACCGGCAGTTGATTACGATGCAGTTGATAAAGAGGATCTTGATTAGGCCACCAAGTCTTTTGTGTTTTTGATTTTCATGTTGAACAATAGCGTAGTTGGTTTGCGACTTTTGTTGCTGTTTTTTCATTTTGGACATATCGTTTCATGTGCAGTAATGTTTTTTAGGATGATTAATGTTGAACACCACCTTATGGTTTTTATATTGTTGTTTCTTTCAAGTATGTTATTTTTTCAATGTATAAATTCCATTTTCATTTTACGTGAAATGTATTCATTTAACAAAGTAGTATATCTAACCGCTAAATACGATTGAATATACATAAAATATATCCGAGATATATTCCATAAGTCCATTTTTAATGTACAAGTGTGTTACGTGGTTAAAATTTCATCTAAATACACTTCAAATATATGTAAAAAATATATGAAATATATTTAACAAGAAACCGTAATAAGATTTATCTACCGAGATCGTAGGACAAAATGCAACTAAAATATAACCCAAATATATACGAAATACAAATATTAAAGCATAATTCCAAAACAAAAGGCCAAATCAGTTTACATAGAGTAGTCTTTCCAAATCCCATTAAACCACCAATATAGCATAACATCTAAAATCATCGGATGTTCAACCATGTGAAATACAATCATACTAAAATAACAGAAATTTAAAGTAGAATTGTCTTAACAAATAAAATTAAAATGGACTTATTTATTCTTCTTATTGAGGGCGGATTATCACACGAACGCTGTTATGACTAAGACGTCCACATTTACCGCAAGCATTCCCACGTTTACCAATCATCAACTCCCCGTAATGGCTTGTCCCTCTTCTTTTTTGGCCTCCTGGGGGTCTCTTATAGATCGGTGGCATAACAACTTCATCTCGATATACTTTTAGGAACATTCCACTCGGACTCATCGGAAAGAGGATCAACTCGGCACATCATATGTGTTTCAATCATTTCGGCTTGAATAATTCCGAAGAATATGCATCGGCGGTCAAATTTTTATTCTTCAATACTCGCCCATGCATGAGAACACGTATCTCGTCCGGTTGGAACATCCTGCAGCTGCAAGTTTTCTTCTTCCAATCGATTATGAAACGCCTCGATCCATCATTCACTGTGTAAACATATTCAGTTGACGCTTCAACCTGAGAACCAATTAACCAATAAACAAGTATTAACCTAAGCAGTTTTACCATATTGGGAATATAGATAAATATACATTAGATATAGTAAAATATAGAACCCTCATTCGTATTGATTTGTACTCGTTGATCGACAACATCTCTTGATACCGCCTCATCAGTGTTGTGAATGTATAGGTACCATTTTTTCTATTTGTGCAATTCCATCTACCAAACATCTTCCTCACTTCTTCAAGGAAATCAAAAATATGTAACTCTCTTGCAAAGAACAGCTTTTCCATTAATACATTCGGCTATATTCGAAGTCATTGCCCATCCTCTGTTAATAGGTGAATAAAGCCTAAACCATTTATCCCTTCCAGCATCTTCTAGGTATCGTTTTACCCGAATATCAACATTCCCAATCTTCTCCATCAATTTATCGAACTCATCCTGGCTATATGCCTTCGCCAGTGAATAAAATATAGGACTCAACACCTCACTGTTTGTTGTGTATTGCTTTGTCACATTTTTCCACAAATGCCATATACAAGCCAAATGAGGAACAGAGGATACACCTTAGAAGCTATGTGTATTATGCTTTCATGTCGGTCGGACACGACACATATTTTTCCTTACACCATAAGCTTACTTGAACAGGTTCAAAGAACCACGTCCGGGACTTATTATTCTCGAATCTATCACACCATACGCTAGTGGTAGGATATTACCTACAAAAGTCAGTGCATATTTATAATATATTCAACACATATTCTAACTGAATTTTGATCTCACAATGTGTTTTTAGCAACATTATTGTTAAAACAACAATATATATTTATAATATATTCATCACATATTTACAGTGTATTTCAGCATATATTATTCACAAATTAACACCAGCAATATATGCAGAGTATGTTTTTAGCAGCTTTATTTGCAAATCAATAGCATATTGTTGTATTTATAAAAAAAAAAGTTAAAGAATAGAATTACACATACCTGCTCCATCCAAAGTACTTGCCGACACAAATGTACCATTATACGTTGATTTAAGGTGTGCACCATCCACTACAACTATTGGTCTACAACACTCGAATCCCTTTATGAATGCTTTAAGTGCTACAAACAAATACATAAACTCATTTTCTGGTGATTTATGCATTTTAACAAGCGATCCAGGATACGTTTTATCAAGGATGTATATATACGTCGGCAACTTCTTGTATGAATCAGCTGGGTCACCTCTGAAATCTTTTATAGCCTTCTCTCTAGCTCTCCATGGCATCATATAAGAAACATTTACGCCAAATTCATTTTTGACATCGTCTTTTATATCCCCAGGTGTGACCTTCCTTTTATGGTTAGTAATTTTCGCCTTGACAACCGCTTCTCCAATAAACCAACTTGTTGCTTGTCGTTGCGAATACACCTTGTCCTTCAACGGACATGTATGTTTGTCATCGAAAAATCTAACCCTGAACATTTCAGAATCCCCAATTCTCGACGCTCTGAACTTCCATTTACATTCCGGCGACCAATATGCCAGAGTATAGCTACATCATACAATGCAAATAGTACATACTATATCAATTAAATACAATAGAAATATACAAAAAATATATCAGAAATGTATTGCATCAGACTTTTTTTAATAAACAGTTTGATAAACAAGTTAACAAATCATCTAAATATAGTACAAATATAACAAAAATACATCTGCACTTTCAGTTACCAGAATACATTTAGAAAGACATACCTTATAGCATTCGATCTCTCTGTTTTGAAATTGAATCTTTCACGAATTGCATATTTCGTCATCACAATTTTTAAAGTTTCCTTATCCTGGTAAATTTGATCGACAAAAACTCCTTTCGCTTCCGGTTTCAAAATTACCAAATTGTTATCATTCTCAAACAAAAGAACAGCCTTTCCTGTAGAATCACAAACTTCCATACTATCCCGATTCTCGCTATATCCAATTTGCAGCACATCATCTCCAATAATACGATTACCGGTACATCATCTTCAACATCAAAATCATGAATACTAACGCACATTGGATACATCCCCAAAACTCGTTTTCTCTCTAAGCTCAACATACACACGAACTCCCATATCGTTGTGTATTTCAATTGGTTGAAAATCGCCTTCAACAAGATATTTTATTGAAATAGTTTTCCCGATAAAGATCCATGCCTAATTGATTTGTAATCGTGAAACTAACTCATCGTAATTGCAATTATCAGTGAATACAACGATCAATTTTGTAATTCACAAAAACTTTCGATCGTTCTAAAACCGGAATGACGGATCAACGCAGTTATGCTTGTCATTATCCTGTTGTTTTCGAATACAACAATGTGTTATATTCAATTTAGCTGATAAAATTATATGTTGAATCTATGAATCTGAGTTTTCGTATATTCAAAAGTTCAGAAAAGGCGAAAAAATAAAAAGGTTGCAGTGAAAACATGTTACCTCAATTATGAAATCAACTTGAATTCAATATTTCAACAGATGAAATCAAATATATATTCGTCGTTCTAATCGAGCTCTGTTCACTGGTTTGATATTGTTATTTTTCAAAGATTTTTGATGAACTAATCGCTGAATCTTTTATTTTTGGTTAAAAATATGAATGTACTTTTTTGAATCCAAATTTTTTTGAATTTGTTAGCTGTTTGAATGCGAAATGTGATCAGATATGGAATGGGAGGATATTTGCGAATCGAGGGAACAATAAAACTCGATTTTAATTTAAATTGGAACAGATTTTTGTTTCCATAAATATAGCAATTTCGCTAGCCCAGCTACGTATTTCCGCTATATTTGCACTATATTTTAGTATACCAGTCGACTAGCTAAATATAGAGAGATCTAGCTACGAATTATAAATATATAACATGTAGTTATAGGTTGTTAGAAGGAGCTAAAAGGTAGTTGTTTATGAAAATTTTACAAAAAATAAACACATGTACGCGAAATTTTTCCTATGTGTTATCCCCGTTTTCAGCAGCCCAAGAATTGAGCCCAAAACTAAAACAAAACATTCGAGAATATTCGCCACATTATTCGAATTTTCTATATAACTCGGAAAGAAATCCGAGTCAACCCCTAACCCTAATATCCGTCCTTTGCAGGACCCTCAAAGACGTCTGTTCACTGCACTTTTAGAGGTCGGTGATTCTTGTTTTAATTTTGATTTCGAGAAGCTACTCGTATTTTTGTGCGCGTCATGAAAGTAGTAGGTCATTTGTTTTGGATGTTGTTGTTTACCTTTAATTAATTCGTCCCTAGTTTTGCTAAGAAATCATCATGTCCCCTGATTTGTCCGTCAATGTGTTCTGGATATCATTATTTTAGGTTTCATGCATGCTTGTTAATTTCACAAGTTATTTGTTTAACCATTAGATTATGTGTCTTGTATCGAAGCAATACCTTTAAATTCCATCCATGCCTGAGTAATATCTATGAATAGTTTCCGTGCTTAAACCAGATTTAGATCGAGTTGATAAAACTGGGTACATGCTGAATTTATTCTCCCAAATATGTTACTAGTATAGTGTTTAGATTATGACTATGCAAGTGAAAGTAAGTACATAGACTGTTTAAGTCACGGTTGTTCAAGGTCTTCTCTCCAAAATATTTACTAGTATAGTACAGTACATTTATTTTCTCTATCTACTTTCTCTCTCGATTATTGGAAACAGTAAGGTAGGGGTAAGGTGCGCGTACATTTTATCCTCTCCAGACCTCACCTTGTGGGAATATACTGGGCATGTTGTTGTTGTTACTTTCTCTCTCGGTTCAATCAGTAATATCTATTATTAATTTTCTTATATTTTTTTGTTTGTTGCAGTTTTCGCTTTTCAAAAGGATTTCTATGAAGAGTGCTCGGGCACCAAGTCATAGGAGACCAAGGAAGGATGCCAGCAGCACGCGAGGATTGCTGCGGCGCTCGAGCCGAATCCTCAAACTGGCAGAGAGTTTGCCGCAGGAGAAGAGTGCCATCAGCGCCCGAAAGGGGGAGCTTGCTTTATCCCTTCAATACGTTATTAAGCAGTTAGAGGTTTAAGGCCGATTGTCTTCTGGTGTATGAATGTGTGCATATGTCTATATCAGGAGAAAAGAAGCTCTCTTATTCTTATTTCAAGCTGGATTTCTTAAATTAATTTTTTATCAGAAATAAAGCTCTTTTGATCGTGTTCTAAATGACCCTTTTTTCAACCAAAATCCATCACTTGTGTCATAGTTGGGACGTCATTCTTTGGGTTTGTGGTCGTGCAGTACTCTACTTTGTGCACATTTACTTGTGAATGTGGTTTGGTTTGATAATTAATTGTTGGTATACAGGAACGTCATAAAACAATGGTTGTGCGGGTTAGTTCACGTGATGTCGAGGAGCAGCTGAAGGCGACCAAAGCTCTCGGGGAATTGTTCCGTGACGAAAGTACTGAGCCTACTCCAGCTTCATGTCTGCTGACTTTAGTCAATTTTTTATCACATACTCACAAGTATTTTGATTCACAGGAGGCATTCCTCTTAAAGCATTCATAAAATGTGGTGTTGTTAGTCAAGTTGTTAAGTTTCTAGAGGCGGGGCATTCTGTGCAGCTCCAGGTACAGTGTGATGTGTTGATTAACTTTTGTGCCTTCTTTAGCTAACACTCGCTTTATTCTTTTGGTTTGGCCTTCATAGCTTGAAGCTGCTAGGGTTCTCACAATTCTTGGTTCTCATTGTATGTCGTCGTATCCTCGTTTGGTTACTGAGGTGGTGATTGAATACGACCTGGTGGAAAAATTTGTTGATTTTCTGAACTCTCCAGATGATGATATTCGTGCTCAGGTGTGTTTTAAAATTGGCAGACGTCTATGCTGTATAGAATGAAGCCATGTTGATTAACAGGACGATCGTGTTTTCTTTCCTACTACAGGCTGTCTTGGCACTTGGACATTTTGCTGCTCGCGATAATGATTGTCGTGATCATGTTCTTCACCAGGAGGATTTGCTTTATTTCCTGGGTGGCTTGGAGGGGAATGAGGAGCTTTCCATGCTGAGATCAACCTCGTGGACTCTATTGATGTTTTATAAGGACAAGCTACAACCTGCATTTGAGCAGGTTGGTTGAAAAGTTTTTATGCCTGCAGTTCTTTAATTCATAATATTTATTTTCTTAAGTTATTGAAGTTCTTACTGTGGGTCACCTGATTTGGTAAAATGAAAGAAAGGACTTACATATACCAAATACAACTCATTTGTCAGGTGAAGCCAGCACTCACAGCTCTTCGTACCCTTGTTTGTTCAAATGAAGATGAAGTGCTAATAAATGCGTGCGGAGTACTTTGTCTCCTTTTTCGGGGTAAAAATGACAATATTCAAGACGTCATTGATGCAGATGTTTGTCAGCGGCTGCTTGATCTCCTCACGTGAGTGGAATGCTTTAGTTTCCCCACGTAACCTTCTTTTTTGTATATTCATATATGTCAGTTGATGTTTCAGGTATCCGTCTTCTTCAGTATTCATTCTTGCCCTCCGTGCAATTGGAAATATTGTTTTCAGTTGCTGCATCCTTAAACAGGTATGTTGGACTTAAGGTGCTTTTGTGGTTGAATCCAAACACTTGAGGAATTAAATTTAGTCTTGTTCTTCTATGCATCTCCTCTATGCATCTGAGCCATCTAGTAGCATGCTACACTGGTAGCTATCACTTCTATTTCCTACACAGCTATGCTTAGCTTACAGATTAATGGGCAAGATTAATACTCTTCTATTAATTATTATTGTCTATGCAGCAAGACATATGAGCCATTATCATTTTATTCTGTATTACACACTAAATCAAAAAGATTGCCAGCAAGGCAGAAACAAAAGGCACGTGTTTACGGTGGATGTAACATAGGGGACAAAAAGATTATCAAGCTGTAAGCCTGGAATTTCTTGACCTAATTGTGGTGCTTCAAATATAGGGAGAATCACTCTTAAATATAGCATCTGCTCATGATGTGCCCCACAGAATATTAATGCATCATCCACATTGAGCAAATGTGTAACAGAAATGATATTGTTTGCTCTATTCCCAACACTGAAACCCTTAATCCGTTGTCTCTGAACTGCAAGGTCCACCAACTTGCTTAATCCCTCCATGGCAATAATGTAAAGAAAAGGTGAGAGAGGAGGGTCCTGCTGTCTAATCCCACTGGTGTGCCCAGGGGCGGAGCCACGTTAGCTCCAGGGGGTTCATTCGAACCCTCTCGGCGAAAAATTACAGTGTATTTTCAAAGTTAAAATTATTTTATTATGTATATATAGTAGATGTTGAACCCCTTGACTTCTTTGTATATTTACCTTTTAGAATTTTTGAACCTCCTAAATGAAAATCCTGGCTCCTCCATTGGGTGTGCCATTGAGTAGTATTGAATAACCTGTGCATTATTTTATCGATTTATCACCAAATTCCCAAGTATGAAGCACTAGCTGCTTGACTTTTTAATGTAATCTTGATTGATTGAACCTCGTTTGATGCTCTACGCCTCAAGTTTTCTTGCACATCTCAGGTGTGGAAATGGAAAGAGTTCAACTCGCTATTGTAAAATTGTCAGTGTCTTAGGATTGGTTTGCTGGAGACAGTCAATTATTTGGCTTCCTTTGCTATAAACCTGTTAAGCTACCCATAACATCATCCTTCCTTCAACACACTAAATTGGTCGGGCAAGTGCATTGTGCAAAGGACAATTGAAAAATGGATATTTTTTCCTCTTTTTTTTCCTGGGTTTTTCTTTCAATCTTTTGTTAAAATGTTGTGTCAACCATGCATTTTACTTTATTTTTGACTTAATGTCAACTATCTTCGCAACCCAGCAAATTATTGACCGTGGCGTCCTTCATCGTGTGTCGGAGTTCTTGCTAAGAAAGAACATTGAGAAAAAAAGACCGAAAATTGAGATCTGCAAGACTACAAAGCATATTATCGCTCGGAACGGTGAGGAGTTTGATGTTGTTGAGAAGATACAACACGATGCCTGCCGGATAATAGCGATTATTAATAAAGGGAACAACAAGCACATACAGGTATGTCTTCATGATTTAAAAGAACAGCAAAATATATTGAGCTCTTGCGTACATTATGTGCATGTCTTCCAAGTTAACAGATTTATGGTTCGTGAGGGGGTTAAGTAGGTGAATATGAGAGAGTTAAATAGCCGGTGTATCAGTTGGAAATAGAATAGGAAATTTTGAATGAGTCATATGATCAATTTAATCTGAAATCCAGATTGCGGGACGTGGTGTTTGGTTAAAAATACACATTCGATCTGGAGGAATATGAGATCATAATCTTCAATTGAAAAATAAGAGTAGATTCGTGGCATCTGATTTGCCCTTTTTTTGAACAGTGGCTAGCTAAATAGTTTGTAAATTTTCACCAGGCTGTAATTGATGCTGGATTAATAGCTCCTCTGGTCGAATTGATTAGCACTGGAGACACCGAACCTCGTGTAAAGCATATGGCTGCCTGGGCAATTTCAATTGCTATTACCGATGGGACTGATGAACAGATTAAGTATGTAACCTCTTTTTCGGGTTAATCACCTCTCTGATATTGCTGATATGTTTTACTGAATTCGATGTGTTCTTGTGCTTTTTGATTTAGGCACCTAGTGACAGTGGAGGACTGCTTAAAGCCTATGTGTGATTTGCTCAAGTTGGATTGTTTACTGACTATCACTGTCGCTCTAGAAGGATTGGTTAAAGTGATGGAGTCTGCAAAACGCTCTAATTTTTCTTGTGCCGACAAGTTCCTAGAATGTGATTTTGAGAAGTTTTATAAGACTAGTTGTTATTTTATTAACTTTAACCTATGTGAGAAGGCTTGCACCTTAATGGATAACTTGCAGAGGTATGGTTACAAGCACAAATATGATGTTAAATAGCCTGTTCCTTGATGTATTGTCCATCATCCTATCACAGTCTTAATTTTATTTGTAGTTTCTTTTGCTCTTATATAGACGTAGGCCCATGCTAGAGCCTGGGCCCTACATTTGTTGATAATTGTGTTTCTCTAGTTTCTAAGCGACCTTAGTAGTTTGAAGTTTGAACAATCTATTTTGTGCTATTCTTTATGGTTCACTGGCACTTAATGCCCCTATTTTGTTTTGGTCTTCAATATTTTGTCTCTCATAACGAACAATATTTTTGCGGGGCATAGGTTATATTTCGCATCATAGTATCTCTTGTTACCAGGTATGCCCTCATGCTTCGCTAAAGATCAGCACATTTAAAGGGCAAAAATTAGAGACCCAGCCCCTTTGAAGGGAAAAACGTGCAATTTCATTAATGCTTTATTTTTTGTAATTTCTGGCCCGGCAAGTATTCACATTCCTTTGTTATCTTTAACAAGAAGTTTCTAGTCTAGGATGTAATTTTGGTTGTCAACTATTATACAATTTACTTAGCAACCGTTTCAACCATTTTTTCACGGTTATTGAGGTTAGTAATTAGATATTATAAAGGAACACTCACATAAACATGCAATTTCAACTATATACATAAATTTTTTTTGTTCTTTCTCAATTAACATAGATGAATTAAACCTAAGAGCAATGAAATATCAGAAGATAGAGTTAAAGAGATACCAAGATGGTGCTTTAGTCATACACAAGCTACTACAAGTTGGAATTGGACAAAACTTGAAATTGAATTTTAATGAATTTTGGTGGCTCAATAGAGGTGATAACTAAACCCGTCAACCGAACCGGACCGGACCGGTAACCGGTTACGGAACCGGTCGGTTTCCGGTTAAAAAACCGGAACCGGCCACGGTTCCGGCTTTACGTTAAAATTCGAAACGAATTGGTCCTGTTCAAATCGATCCAAAACCCTTTTTGTTTTTTATTTTTTGTATAGTATATATATATATATTATAGTATTTATTAGTATATTGTAGGTATATTTATATATATGTATATAAGTTTATAAGTAAAGTTTAAATATTTATACGACTAACAATTGTAATAAATACGTAATAATACGTGTGTGTGTGTGTGTATATATATATATATATATATATATATATATAGTTATATATATTATAGTTATATTATAATTACATTACCTATATAGTATATACTTATATATATCAATATATTTAGTTATATAACTTATATATATATATATATATATATATATATATATATATATATATATATATATATATATATATATATGTTTAAGTTATATATTTATTAATATATATATATGTTTAAGTATATATATATATATATATATATATATATATATATATATATATATATATGTTTAAGTATACTATATATACCTATAACTTATATATTATAACTTAAGTTATTTCTTTCTAAGTTTATAAATTCATATATATATATACACGTTTAAGTTATATGTATACTATATATTATAAGTATATTCTTAGTATATTTTAGTTATTTTTCAAGTATATAACTTTCTAGTTTTTAATTTAAGTAGATGTATATTATAAGTATATTCTTAGTATATTTTAGGTATATTCCTAACTTAATATAAGTAAAAATATGAACACAAGTAAATAGAAGAAAGCTCAATGAGCCATATATTTTATTCATTCTTGGATAACATTTATTTGCAAGTTGTAGTTTTTTTTTTTTAACTTGCAAATAATACATGAGTTGTAAAGAAATAGTAGAATAATAAAATCACCAATTCTCAATCATTTCGTTAATTTCCCCCATATCATATTCGGCCATGGAGATATCTTCAAAGTCTTCCATTTGGTCCGGTCCACTTGCTATCAAATCTTCAATTTCTTCCTCTTCGCCTTCCTCCGCTTCTAAGTTTTGGTTGCGTCGCTCCGATCTAATCCAATCGCGAATGCACACTAGTACTTGCAAGCTAAAGCCGGATAATGAGTGTCTATGATCTCCAATTTGTTGTCTTCCTTGGCTAAATGCGCTCTCCGAAGCCACGGTTGATACTTGAACCGTAAGGATATCTCGAGCCATTCTTGAGAGTATCAGATGACTTGCCTTGTACTTCTTCCACCATGCTAAGACGTCCAATTCATCCAGGTTCCTTGATATCCACATTTGGTCGCATCAAATAAAAGTTATATTCATAAAGTTTGCACTAGAAGAAGGAGTTGGTCAGAATGTAAAACTTTTAAATGCGACAAACCCGACATGCCCTTTTGGCTACTTTGAGAAGTAGTAGGGTGTGGAGCAACGGGTGTAGCACGTTCTTCCAAATTAGAATAATGAGTAAAAACTTTTCTAAACTCGTCATCAATAGCGAGTTCGGCTTTAGCTAAAGATGGTTGAACTCCCTGTTCAATTTCTAAAAATGTATAAATTTGACCAACCAATGCTTTAGTATAAGACACTTTTAAACAAGGATTTAAAAGAGAACCCAATATAAATAAAGTTGGGATGGGAAAAAAAATACTTCTTAAACTTGATTATCATTTAAAAAATAGCCGCTTGATAACCGGGTTTATATTTATACTCTTGTAAAACTCTAGTTATTTCCGCTAAGTAGGCTAAAATTCCGGTTACCGTGGGATAGAATTGTTTAGAAAAAAAAAAGAGTTGCATTATAAAAAATTTCTAAGAGTTCAACACATTCTTTAACATCTTCCCAATGCGTAAAATTTAACCAATCATCACTATTAATATTATATTTGTTGTGAACTTGTTGTATGGAAATCCTATACTCATATGCTTGTTATAGCATAATGTAAGTGTAGTTCCACCTAGCCTCAATTTCTACTTGAATTTTCCTAGGTCTAAGGTTATTTTCCACACAAGCATTCTTAAAATCTCTAAGTTTTCCCTTATTAGCATTATAAAAAAGAAACGCAACTGCATCTCTAACTTTTTGAATAGAATCGTCAAAACACACAAGATCATCTTTAACAATTAAATTTAAAATGTGACAACTACGTCTCACATGAAAAATATTTTTTAGCAGAGGATTTAATTCTCTTTTTAAAAGACCAATCACCTTTGTATTATTAGAAGCATTATCTAAAGCAATACAAAGTGTTTTTCTATAAATATTAAAAAATCTCATAATAGTAGACATTGAATCCGCTAAAAATTTTCCATCGTGACGACCTTTTGCTTCATCATATAAAAAAGCTATAATTCTTTTTTGCATAACCCAATTGTCATCAACCTAATGACATGTAATAGCAAAAAAATCTAACTTGTTAAGACTAAGATTCAAATCAGCGGTAAGAGAAACATTATAATTTAAAGAATTAAATACATGACGCAAATAAAATCTATATTTTTTTATACAAATCTATAACATCCGCTCAACAAGTACTTCTAGGAATACCCTCAAATAATGGATTATAACAACGTTGAATGTAAGTAACAAACCCCAAACCCGAAGGAAAGGAAAATGGTAAACAATCATAAGCTACCATTTTAGCTATTTCTACACGCTCTTTTTTTTTTTTTTTGTCATACTTAAAATTTCTACTGGTTCGTGGGTCTATCGTCATTTGAATACCCCCCACATTTGAACCCGTTTGTTCTCCCCAAACATTCATATGTTTCTTTCTCATATGACTATTTAGTGTACCCGTTCCACCATCCTTATTAGTTTCTTGCCTAAAAGCAAATACTTGTCCACATAGGGTACATTTAGCTGTTTGACTTTCCCTATCCTTAGTCATAAATTTTCAAATTTTAGCGGTTGGCTTACGAGTTCTAGGCGGTTTGTCTTGTGTATGTGATTATGCAGGACATGTATCTCCTATGAGATTTTTGGGGGTTTGTGTTCCATCATCATCATCATCATCATCATCATCATCATCAATTTCATTAAAAGTGTCAGTAAAATGTTGTTGCATTGCCTCATGACCTAAAAGTGGATTATTTCCACCAACATCAATACCTAAATTAGGTGTTTCTTCCACAAATGTTTCCTCATTAAGTCCACCCCTAACAATACCACTACTACTACCGACCACGTCTAAATCTCTTTGCCATTATTAAATAGAATTAATTTAAATCACACTCAAATAAATCACAAGAAAATAAATTTCAACAAATTAAATTGCGTAAATTAAATTGCCAAAAATAAAGATAGAGTTGGAACGAAGGTACCAAATTGCCGGATTAATTTCCAACAAAGTGAAGGCGGCTAGAATTGCAAATCCACCATAGCTACTTCGGATTGTTGCAACATCACTAACTCCACCAACAATATTATAATTGCAAAATTAATAATTGAAACTATAATAAGACTTTATAATATTTATTTGAGAGAAATTTAAAGTGGCTAATTATTGCAAAGTAACTATAATTGAGAGATTGAGATTTGAGAGAAAGAGAAGAGTGAATTGGTGTGGATTAAAATGAAAATGAAGAAGGGTTTATATAGGGGTGGGGGATGGGTTAAAGTGTTAAAAAAAAGTTTGGGGGGTTGGGGGGGGGGGGGGGGGGGGGGGGGGGGCAAAAAATGAGTTTATGGCCGTTTGGCAACGGCCATTTTTGCAAATGGACCGTTGGCAACGGTCCAATAACGGACAGCTCAACGGCTATATTTAAAAAAATAATAATAATAATAATTTCACCGGTTTAACCGGTCCGGTTTCAAAAAAATCGAAACTGGACAGGTAAGTAATATATGGTTAACCGGAACCGGTTAACCGGTTTCAATTTTACCGGTCCGGTTACCGGTTTGAACCAGTTAAACCGGACCGGTTGACGGGTTTAGTGCTAACTAACGTCAATTGTTGAAACTTTACTGTAACGAACATTCTGACACCAAGGAACATTGCATTGCCACCCACAAGAAGTCGTGTAATGAAATTTTAATAGACTAGACATTACTATGAGCGTAAGAACTCTTAATCACAACATAATACTAACTACGACGACTAAATAAGAACAAAAAGTAAAGGCGAGAATCTTCTCTTTCGTTCTTTAATGGATAAGTAAAGCTTTTATTAATGAAAAAAAAACAACACTGAGATAGTTCAGGGGATACAAAAGTTTGTCCGGTTGTATCACATTGTTCCTGTATAGGTGCTTGGAAATTGAAAAAAATGTCTATCATATGCAATCTTGAAGTTGCACCACAAATGTTGAGTGCAATGATTGTCCAGATCATCATCTTCTCTCTGTCCAATTTTCTCATGTTCCCCCGTGAAGAAAGATCTTTGACTGACTTCAGCAGAGTTTAATGAAATTTTGAAGTGTTCGAAAAAAATCCCACTACTGCGACGGTACATGACAAAACAAATATAAATTCCAGCCATTGTCTTGCAAACAAAAATCCCATCACACTGTCCTTCATAGCCTCGCAGCATAGCTAACGTTTGGCGCAAGGCGTTACACACATCCTTTGTGAATTAGTCTGAGCTAATACTTTAGCGAGAGCATTTGTTTTCCACAACTTCTTCTATGGTTATTGGTTGCTGCTAAGAGGTGAAAAGAAGTCCGTCTAGCAAACTTTCATAGTGAGGTTCCTGTTCCAGTTTTCTAATCATTTGACAGAGTCAAGTTGTTGCTGTTAACACGAGCATACATTGGGCAAGCAATCATGGTTAGGTGGCTAGAACTAGCTACACTAGATGGTTAGGTAGTTAAAGTTAACTAACTCAAGGTAGTTCAAGCCAAGTGGAAAGTGAATATATACATGTAAGTTGAGTATATTCAAGTCAAGTTAAATCATTCGATATCAATGTAAGGTGTAAAAATTCTTTCTCTATAACAGAATTCTCTCCTCTCCTCTTCTCATTCATTTTTGTATAGTAGGTTCCTCTTCAAGCTTCCTTCTTCTTTAAGCTTCCTTTACATTTCATCTTAGTAACTCAAGCTCCTTCAATGGAGTTATCATGGTATCAGAGCCTATTCGTGATTGTAGATTAGATCAAGTTAAAACGTTGTTCATAGTTTCCAAAATTGCTTAGATTTGAAGCAAACCAAGTCGAGTCAAAGAACAAGCATAAAACAGTTAGAATTGTTGATTTCAAGTTCATTCGAAGGAGAAAATCATGACAAATGTAACTATAGAAGGATCACAAACTCTGGAAACTAGAAACAATAATATGAACAACACTACAAATGAAACAAATGGAATTACAAGCACTGGAGCAACAGCTGCATCAATTCTAGTGATAGATCACACTCATCCTTTGTATTTGCAGTCAACAAATACACTAGGTAGTTCTCTAATTACTATGCAATTAATTGGTTCAGAAAACTATGCTTTATAGAGTATATATGTGAGGATTGGATTGGTAGGAAAAGGAATACTAGGATTTGTTGATGGTAGATATCCAAAAAGCAGTTTCTATGCAGAACTGCATGATCCGTGGGAGAAGTGTAATGTTTTAGTACTCTCATGGATCATGAGTGTTGTCAGACCTTGTTTGCTTAGTAGTGTTGTGTATGCATTTGATGCTCACAAGGTCTGGTGTGAGTTAACGGAAAGATTTGATAAGGTCAATGGATCTCAAGTTTTTTATTTGCATAAAGAAATCCACACCTGCACACAAGGAACTATCTAAGTTTCATATTATTTCTCAAAACTAAGTGATTTGTAGAATGAATTTGATGCAATCATGCCTTTTCCTGGTTGTCCTTGTCCTAAATCAAAGAAATTCATTGAGCATTTTGAGTACCAGAGACTCCACAGTTTCTTATGGGACTTAATGAGTCATTTACACAAGCTAGGGGCAAGATTCTCATGACGTCTCCCACTCCTAGTTTAAACAAAGCATATTCACTAATAGTTGATCAGGAAAGTCAAAGGAATCTTGTCACGACTCAACTGGAGGGCCATCACGGGCACCTGACCGTGCTAGTCAAGTACCATCTGACATACATCTGTGACATAAATATGAACATAGGTGGACCGATAGGGCCATCGTATGATTCTCGATAGATCATAAGGAAACATGCCTGTATTAAATAGTCCGAAAGACTCATCTATATGGATATGCTGGACATACTGCATGAGCCAACAAGGCTATCATAATCACCTGTGTGACAATATATGAAACTTCAGGTCTGGACATCATCTGACTGTACATAACTGTCTACAAGCCTTTACTGAAAAACATAAATAACGTGGTCGGGATAGGGCCCCGCCGTACCCATGCATATATGTATGTGTGTGTGTGTGTGTATATATATATGACCATGCTGACTCCGAGCATCTTCGGAACAAATGGAGTGCATCGACCCTATTCGCTGAGCCGACATCCTACTAGATAGATCACCAACCAGTATCACGAGACCTACGGGCATGAAACGCAATCCCCATACAATAGGGGAGTCAGTACAAATAATGTACTGAGTATGTAGGCATGAAAATAGTGTATAAGAATCATGAAATGAATCTGAGACATGAGAGTCAATCTGTATATCTGAATGTACCTGTATAACTCTATCTATCTGAAAATGCCTCTGAGGGCGTATGATATGCATGCTTTCTTTCAAAAATCATATACATATATCATAATACCATACCCGACTATATAATATAGGCTAAGTGTTATCCTACCCAACTGCAGTGGTGTGCACTGTAGGTGTCGTACCCGGCCGACTATAGCGTGGCTCGATGTGATAAAATAGCTATACATATATAGAAATGCATGAAAGACTCGTAAAATGTCATTCTGAGCTCCTCGGAGTAACATAAGATCTCCAAGTGACATTATGAAGCTAGTACATCAATATAAGGAATCTCTGGAAGCTATAAACATGAACTATGTAAAACATACATATGAAGTCAAGGATACAAGTATCTCTGGAGTGTCTACGAATGGAGTCCTTTGGAACTCATTCGTTTACTTATTTCATTCGTATCATAAAGATCATGCCAAAATGAAAGAAAGGGATAGCCTTAACATACCTTGGGATCTACCTAAATGTCCAACGTCTACTTCCCAAGCTCGTAACTCTACAAATAAGGCAATATACACCATAATCAGATCATATTCAATCCTTACAATCTATTCTAAGCATGTAGGTGATTTAATGAAACTTGGGCAGCATTTCCTCTACAATCCTTACTCCAATTCAACTCTAAAACAGCCACAATATCCACAACATCATTAACAACAACGAAAACAACATACAACATTAATAACAAGTGCAAATCTCCTCCAAATTCCATTCAAAATCAGTCCACAAAGTACCCATCTCAACAACTTGTTTTATAAGCTTCATAATATGTTTTTCCTTCATTTGAACTAGAAAATCCATCCGTAAACAACCTAATAACAAGGTTAAATTCATGTTCTTACCTTGAATATTCAGAATCACCAAATAAAATCCTCAGCTTTCAACTCAAACAAGCAGCCACGTAACGAACATCACTAGCACGTCACTTTCCCTTTCTAATTCACGTCCCTACGATGATTTCTTGACTAAGTTCTATAATTTTAGCTTGGAAGTGTTTAGAGAGGGTTTGGGAATGTTTCTGGAGCAGAGGGATATGAAAATGAAGGAGATAAATGTGATGCACATATATATACAACCACACAGGACAATCCACCGCCTGCACATTGACGCCACCGTCAATGTACATTGACGGTTCGTCTTTGTGCATTTACGGACCGTCGATCTTCGACGGTTCATAACTTCCACCATGCATTTTCAAATTGCGATCTATTGGTTGCATTGGAAAGAAGACTCTCTGAACTTACATTTACATAGTTTATGGATTTTGTAACTCCTCGTTTGCTAGGAGATATACCCCTCACAAGTGGACCCAAAAATCTTGTCCGAAAATCTGCCAAGTTCTCCCAAAGTCTCGACAACTAAATTCCTTTGATTCATTTAACCTCCAAACTTCCAATACTTGTTACCCATGAACTCAAACCTTTATATAAGAGGGATAACATGTCCAATATCTCGTAACCTCGAAGGCTAACACTCGAGACCAAAATGACTAGTGTACCATATACAGCAATGGAACAAATGAGAGGCGTAGCGTATTCTTTCTTGATTCACTTAGCTCCCAACTCTCACATTCTCAAGAGATAAGTTGATGATTATATTTTCCTTTAAGACACGCTCGTAAGCTACTTGTACAATTTCCCCAACAAGTTTTCAGCACGAGTCTAAATCATTAAGATCATTATGGAACCTCAAAGTACGGGAAAGGAGTGACGCAAAATCTTATCTTTTCTTAACTCTGGAAATTCTTGAAACTTGTCCCACTCATACTAGCTTGCTTACGTCACAAGATAGCGAAATTTTTCAAGGTGTAACAAGTCTGGCTAGTGCTTCTCATGTAAGTCCGAGATATGGTAATATTGAAGGAACAACACTTTTCAGTCACAAAGGGAGTGGGATTGGAGGTGGTCATGTAGGTGGTACTAGTCCAGGAGAAGGTGGTGGTGCACCAGGCAATGGTCACTATGGAAACCATTTGAACAAGTTACAGAAACTTGATTCATGATATGTGAAATGTGTGGTTATAAAGGACACACTAAGGAGCAGTGCTTCAAAATAGTTGGATATCCACCAAGTTGGAAAACAAAGAGGAAGAATGGACCACACATGGCTGCAAGTCCAGCACAGGCTCCACCTGCTGCATTTTTCACTCAGGACCAATACAAGCAGATTTTGCAGATGCTGTCAAAGGGAAGTGATAGTGCTTCACTAGAAACATATGCTAAAGCAGCAGCAGGTAGTATTTTAACTACTTTGGTGTCAAAATATGTGAAAAAATAGTGGATAGTTGATACTGGAGCCTCTAATCACATGACATCAAAAGTTGGAATGCTAGATAAATGTAAACATGTTCCAAAGACTAATAGGAATACAGTTCACTTACTTAATGATAGTGTGGTGCCAGTGTCTCATGTTGGAGAATCAAAGATATTTAAAGATCATCTCATCACCAATGCTTTGTTTGTTCCAGAGTTCAAATACAGTCTTCTATCTGTATCTCAACTCACAAAAGAACTAAAGCGCTCAGCATCTTTCTTTCCTGATTTTTGCATTTTTTTAGGATCATTATACTGGACAGGTCAAGGGGATTAGTAAAGAAGAATGTGAACTTTACATACTAAGGGAAGGAGGATCTCATTAGTCTCAAGTTCAACCAATAAGGGAAGTTGCTAATACTGCTGGTATATTTGAGTCTAGTTCTTTATGGCATAAGAGATTAGGACATGCTCCAGTTGATATAATAAAGAAGCATGCGTTCTTTAGAAGTTCACTATCTGCAAATCACTCTCATTGTACTATTTGTCCTATAGCAAAACAACCAAAGTTGTCATTTCCAATGATTACTCACGTTTCACATTCTGTGTTTGAAATGGTGCATTGTGACATTTGGGGATGGTGCATTGTGACATTTGGGGACCTTATAGAGTTCCTACTCATAATAATAAAAGGTACTTCGTAACCATTGTGGATGATTTCTCTAGATATACTTGGATTTTCTTGATAACCTCAAAATCTGATACTATTGTGGTTCTGAGACAGTTTTTAACTCAAGTTAAAAATGTGTTTTCTACTTTTGTGAAAACTCTTAGGACTGATAATGGGGGAGAATTTTTTAGTTATGAGGGATAATCCATCAGTCATCATGTGTGTACACACCTCAGCAGAATGGTATTGCTGAGAAGAAACACAGAACAATTCTTGATATGGCTAGAGCTCATAGGTTTTAGGCTTCTGTTCCCTTGAAGTTTTGGGGTGAGTGTATCTTAACTGCTGTCTATTTTATCAATAGACTTCCTTCTAAACTACTTAAATTCAAATCTCATTTTGAGCTACTGTATTCACATCCTCCATCACTAAGCCACCTCAGAGTCTTTGGATGTCTATGATATGCTTCCTGTCCCAAAATCCTTGACAAGTTCTTATCCAAAGCTATACCACCTGTTCTACTTGGCTATTCATTAACTCAAAAGGGTTACCTCCTATATGATTTTCATAATAAAAACTTGTTTGTTAATAGACATGTTGTATTTCATGAAGAACTGTTTCCTTTCAAACACATGCAAACCTCATCCAATCCAATTTTTCCTTTCTCAAACCTCTTGTCTTCCACTCTATCTGAATCACCTCAACCATCACCTAGTCTATCTGAGTCTTCCAATCTTATATCACACCAAGATCAACCCTCTCCTAGTCCTACAGACCCTTTTGAACCAAATTCTCCTCAAACTACAGAACCTGATCCGCTCTTACCTCCACATGAAGAACCAGCTCAAAATCCTATCTTACCACCTTTACCTATAGCAACCAGAAAGCCTTCTAGAACTATCAAACCACCACTATGGATGCAAGACTATATAACCACATCCACAAGCAACTCTTGTCTATACTCCTTATCGAATCATGTGTCATTTGACCATCTCTCTCCCTCTTATAAGCATACCTTGTCTGCCTATTCAGCTCATATTGAACCTCCTTCTTTTAAAAAAGCCTCTGCTGACCCTCAATGGGTGCAAAAATGCAGTTAGGGATTTCTACTTTAGAGGACAACAAAACTTGGAGTTTGGTAGATTTACCTCTAGGAAAGAAGCCTATTGGCTGCAGATGGATTTATAAAATTAAATATAAGTCTACTGATGAGGTGGAGAGATTCAAAGCCAGGCTTGTTGCTAAAGGGTACAACCAAAAGGAGGGCCTAGATTATAGAGAAACATTTAGTTTTGTTGCCAAAATGGTTACTGTTAGATCAGTTGTTGCTTTGGCTGCTGCCAAATACTAATGTTCATAATGCTTTCTTAAATGTTGATCTACTAAAGAAGGTGTGTATGCAAATTCCTAAAGGGTTTGCCAGACGGGGGGTGGGTCTCATAAGGTCTACAAACTACATAAATCATTTTATGGGCTTAAGTAGGACCATAGATAGTGGAATTTGAAGTTAACTGAGTCCTTGGTGCATATGGGGTTCCAACAATCACTATGATTATTCTCTGTTCACAAAGAAGCCTGATAGTGATATCGTAATCATTCTAGTCTATGTAGATGACCTCTTAATAATTGGTAATAGTCCATAACTGCTATGTGACACTAGAAGAGATTTGTAGAAGAGATTCAAAATGAAAGACTTGGGCAAACTCAAGTTCTTTCTTGGCATTGAATGTGCAAGATCAAGTAAAAGGGTCATACTATCTCAGAGAAAGTATGCTCTAGAGCTAGTAGCAGAATCTGGTTTAGGAGGAGCCAAAACTGCTGGTACACCTCTTGAGCTTAATCAGAAGTTGACCTCATTCCAATATGATCAATGCATCTCAAGCAGCAACACTGAGGATGATCAAACAATAGATAAGCAAGAGTCTCAGGATAATAATCAGTGCTATCCAAGTAAAAGCACTAAGAAGGGTCAAGCTATGAATGATGAGTTGCTCCAGGACCCTAGCAAGTACCAAAGGTTAGTAGGAAGACTATTATATCATACCATGACCAGACCAGACTTGGCATTTTCAGTTCAGGTACTGAGTTAGTATATGCTTTGTCCAAAAGCTTCACATATGGAAGCAGCACTCAAAGTAGTCAGATATGTAAAAGAGAAACTAGGATTAGGCTTGTTCATGCCTGCTGAGGATGCTGCTAAGTTGAAAGCCTATTATGACTCAGATTGGGGAGCATGCTTGGAGACTAGAAGATCAGTTACAGGCTATCTAGTCAAGTTTGGAGGAGCTTTGGTGTCATGGAAGTCAAAGAAACAAGAAACTGTGTCAAGAAGCTCAGCTGAAGCTGAGTTTAGAAGCATGGCTACATGTGCAGCTGAGGTAACTTGGTTGATTGGACTATTTAGAGAATTTGGAGTAGAAGTTGAAGTACCAATAAAAATGGTATGTGACAGCAAGGCTGCTATCCAAATTGCTGCCAATCCTATATTCCATGAGAGAACTAAGCATATAGACATTGACTGTCACTTTGTGAGAGAAACAATCTATCAAGGGCTGCTTAAAATTGAGTATGTGCACACTAATGATCAACTAGCAGACTTACTAACAAAGGGACTAGTCAAAGCACAACATCAGTACTTGCTCGAGCAACTTGGAGTGATGAATCTGTTCCAACCATGAACTTGAGGAGGAGTGTTAACATGAGCATACATTGTGCAAGCTATCATGGTTAGGTGGTTAGAACTAGCTACACTAGATGGTTAGGTAGTTAGAGTTTACTAACTCAAGGTAGTTCAAGCTGAGTGGAAAGTGTATATATACATGTAAGTTGAGTATATTCAAGTCAAGTGAAATCATTCTATATCAATGTAAGGTGTAAAAAATTTCTCTCTATAACAGAATTCTCTCCTCTCCTCTTCTCATTCATTTTCATACAGTAGCTTCCTCTTCAAGCTTCCTTCTTCCTTAAGTTCCTTTACATTTCATCTTAGTAATTCAAGCTCCTTCAATGGAGTTATGTTTAGCTGCACTCGATCTAGCCTGTCAAGCAAGTTTGCATGCTATCAATTCCCAGCAAATTCTATAAGAAAAAGGGTTTTTAGTTTACTATACTTTCATTTTTAGTGGCAGGCTATAGTGACAACTCTAGCAGTCGCCGCAAAAGATTAGGATTTTGTAGTGACTTTAGAATGTCGTCACAGAGAGTAATAGTGGTCGCCATAAAAAATACACTTTAGGGGCGGCTTTAGCTATGTCGCAACTAGGGGCGTTCATGGGTCTGTTTGGGTCGGTTTTTGGTTAAAATCAAACCAAATCAACTTGGTCGGTCTTTTTAGTTATCAAGACTAAACCAAACCAAATATAATACATAACCATCAGTTTGGTTGTTGTCGGTTTGGTTCGGTTTTTCGGTTTTCAAGAAACATAATGTTATTTCTCTTTTTTTTTCTTTTCCCTATGATTAGGAAAGACTTTTTCATCAATTTTTAACTTATAATCCGCTATTACCCTTTTATTGTCGGAGCTATAATTTTCTAGGATTATAGAGAAAATGTGTTGAGACCTATGAGCTATCAAGTGAACAAAATTTGTAAGAAATACACCCCTTTTCTTTTAGGTAAATCTCATAGTAGTTTCTTCGCGTAAATAAGTTTGGATACATGAATTTCTTTTAAGGAATGAGCTTAAATGTAAAGTTCATTAGCCTAATAGAGATAAATAAAATTTCAATGAAAGAATAAAAAAATATTTAAAATTATGTATAAAAATTACTATATTGTGTGTGTGTGTATATATATTTGTGAAAATTATTAGTCGATTTGGTTCGATTTTTTCTTTGGTTTATTTTTAATAAAACCAAACCAAATAGTATCGGTTTCATAAAATTTGAAACCAAATCAAACCCAACTATTATCAGTTTGACTTGATTTGCAGTTCGGATCGATTTTTCACCAACCGTGAACGCCTTAGTCGCAACAAATATGTTCAATTATAGGACTACCATTTCACTTTCCCGCCAGGGAAAATTTTGGCTCCAATAGTTTTTGCGGCAACGTCAGGTTATCACCACTAAACAAATTCTCTGGCAATTTGGCCGCACTTCAATATATTTTGTCTTGAATAAAGTACTACCTCAAGTATTTGTGAAACATTACTCTTAAAAAGAATGTACAACCTCCATTTGGAACCATTTACCAATTCATCAAAAATGAACAACTTGAATCAAATTAACACATCAAATGATAAGGAAGCTGATATGAAATCTACTTAAGAGTTGGGCCTCGGGAGCATGAAGTGTTGGGCTAAAACAATCAAATATACTCTTAAGATAATGTGATATTATCCTTCTTAGATCAAGATTTTTACTAAAGAGAATCAAGGGTGGCTTAGTTGATTGAGCATGGGGCTTTCATAAATAGAGGTCTCTTGCTCGAGACCCCTGATTACAATAGCAAGGAATTTGCCTTGTGGGTCTAGTTTATCGCAAGGGGCTTGCTTAGTGCGAGTTATCTCTCCGGTGTTACAGTGTGGTTTGCGGGCTATTTCCTTCTGGGTCGAACTCCTTTATCATAAAAAAAGAAAAAAAATCAATTTATAAAGCAATAAACACACACAAAAAAAAAATATTAAGTGCACTCATTATATATCATATATGGGCCAAAAGCCTAATTTTGGCCGTTTGCAGTTGGAAGCCTCTTGCAGTACTCTGTGTTTGAAATAATTTTGGATATAGTTTTCATGTGAATAGGGATCATTTTGTGTATATTATTACAACCCTATTGCTGATATACACGGTGCTTGTTTCCAGTGCAAGTGTGTGTCAATTGACACCTCTTTGAGAAGCTTTGGACCAAGCACGTGTGACTTTCCCAAAAGACCTTAAACTATTATGAATCTCCAACAACTTATAGGTAACTCTTTTATTTTCTACTTCTGAGGTGGTCCTATGTTCACACACCCCAAACATAAGGATCTATAGATTAAAATGTGGTAAAAGGGCTAGACAATCACAGGATAACAAGGCATAAATGAGCTTGTTTATTTTTCCTTGGCTATTTTGTGAATAACAGTCTGGAGTCTCCCCCATTCTGAATTTTGCCTTTATTTTCTGTGTTCTCTTTGCTTCAAGAGGATTCCTCCTCCTCCTACTCTATCTGTATTTTCCATTTCAGTTAATCAATACAAAGCCTTTATCATGACAGAGGCTGTACAGCTTTTACGAAAATGCATATAGAAAATTTATATGGTTCTTGCTCCTTTAGAGGGGAGTGCCATACCTATTTGTCGTGCCATCGATAGATCCTCTAGTGGCAAAATCGACATGAATTCATCCAAATGGATCGTTGTATTCTATCCAATCTCCAGAGTTTGTGAAGGAGCTTCACATCCTCAAATTATCCTATTAGTGGAATGACAAATTGCAGCACACAGTTATTGTGAGTCCGTTGCGTTTTGCATCCATAACGTATGTCTTCTTTTGTGATTTGCACCCCATCCTATTTTTTATTTTTTTATTTTTATTTTTTTGGTTCGCGCCCTAACCTTCACAGGGGCAAAATTGGAAATACAAATAATAAAGAAAGAAATGACACAAAATTAAGGAGGAGTGAAAGAAAAATGAGAATTCCCAACAATCAAAAAGTAAAATCAATTGCCTTTGTTGCCTTCACACCAGTCACATTATGAATTCCAACTAGCCTCTTCATTGCTCTATACTCAAAAGAACAAAATGTAAGAAAAGAAACCAAAATGAATCAAATTGATTGAAATGCATGCGAAACTTAAAACAAGAAAAGAAATCTTCCTTTCTCCACTTATCGATTGGCTTCATACCTCACCTCGTGCTAACATCTCTATTGTGGGTGAGTAACAATCGATTCTCATATTTAGACCAATCCTTTTAAGTAGAGAATGACTATACTTATGAGTCTTATCTGGTGAGTTCTTAGGTTCCAAGAAATTGTTCCTCTGAATGCTGGTAATGTTTTGGGCAGAGAAGACAATGGCCTAGTTAGAAATGGCTAGCACTCATCCAAAAAACTCTCAACAGTCTTCCCTGAACAAGTGGTGGTTATCATACATGCCCAATGGGGTGGTTCCTCTGATGATGAAAATGAAAATGGTCCAGATGATTCACCTTTTACAACCCTGCTGTCACAGCCATGACCTTAGTTCACAGACATAGTTCCTTGATCGGGCATTCATAGATTTATTGGAATCGTCACCAGTAATGTCCATCATATGCTAGACAGGGGAACAAAGGGTGTGTCGATACCCATTAGCCTGAAACCCATTTTCCTTTCTGCTTTCGATCTTGAAATATTTTTGGATGTGAGATTGTGCTTGGAATGTTCGAATTAAGTTTAGCTGATTGTCGGGAGTTCTCATTTTTCTTTAGCTCTTTCTTAATTTTGTGTCATTTCTTTCTTTATTATTTGTATTTCCAATTTTGCCCTTGTGTCAATACTAAAAAGTGAGTGTTCTCAATGTTTTGCAAAAAACTAAAGAGGTTAGGGTGTGAACCATACAAAAAAGGACGGGGTGCAAATTACAAAAGAAGACATACATTAGGGATGCAAAACGCTACAGACTCCACTTATTGTATTCTCATCTACCATCTCTTCTGGAATCAGGATATCAGTGATTACCTTCCAAAAATAATAATAAAAAATTAGGACTAAACATAAGCTAAAGCAAGGCTCGCCCCAAAGTTGTCAAGTCATCACTACGAGAGAATAACCTTTAATTAACAAAGCAAAAAGGACAAAAGATGAAAAGAAGCAAGAACAAACCAGAAAAAAAAACACTAAAAGAAGAGACAGATAGATGAAAGAAGGAAAAAAAGTGACAAAGCTTGACACCTGCAATTCCAAGGTAGAGAATGAGAGAATTGTAGGAGATTTTAAAGTTCCGAAGAAAATCTTCACCTAATAAATTAATTTTGAAAGATATACTGGAATTTCATAAGTTGCAAGGATATGATCCCTTCTATAGTAATATGAACAAAACTGGGAAGGCATCAATTTGTTGAGCTTTAAAACTACCCAAGCATGCCGACATGGAAGTTCATCCATTTGAAATTGCCCACAACTGCATATTCCATCTTCAAGGCGTAAGATATTTCGCTTTACTCCTTCAAACGTAGTATATAACTGGTCTATAGCTGGCCTTACGTGCAGTTTGTTTTTAAGTAAAACATAGTATAGAATTTTATCTAAACATATACAGAATTATACAAACATATCCCTTATTACCATCACTATCTTAATCTCAAAAGCCTAAATAAAACAAGAGCAAAACAGAAGGCAACAACACTGAGAATTATACAAACATATTTGTATATGTACATTAGAACAAATACTCCCACTATACACAATTATACAGACATATACAAAATTACACAAACATATGTGTTCATTACTTTTATGCCTAAACTACTTTGTCAAACTAGATGTGTTCTTCCAGACATCATACAGATGCAGAGATGTGTTGATAATTTCTTTCATACAAAATATTCTTCAAAAAAATTTAGCAAAAGACCTCTTAGGAACTCACCATTGGACAAAGAAAACTGGATTACTAGCCTGGCGCACATGAATCAATATTTATTCCAATCTAGCTCAATTTCTGCTTTAGTGCCATGATATGTGCCAACTCCGTTGGGTCATCCAACATTACTCTATAAACTGAAATTGTATAAACAATAATTTACAATAACAAAGGTGGCATTTGTTGGTGGAAGTTATTAAAAAAGTTTTTCTTAAAGTGGTTTCATGGAAAAGGATTTGCATTCCAATAATGCATAAATCTTCAAACAAATAACAAATGGCAAAAGACATAGATTGACCTCTAAACTATACCCCAAATGTCGATATCACACTTAAACTTTACTAGGATGAAAAAATGATATTATTTACCCCAAACAAATTCCAATAAGCTCTCGCCATATCGACGTCAGCTCCACCTTGGAAATTTCCAAAATCTTAATTTTATATTCATTTCCTTTTCTTTATTCATTTGATTTTCTTTTTATTAATTATATTTACAATAATTAATCCTTAATTAACCATTAAAATCCTCCAATAATCATATCTTCTTCATCACCGCCACCCCATCTCACCCGAACCACCAATCCGCCACCGGTTTCACTTCAATTAGTCGCCAGAAAATGGTATTGAGCAAAAAAGATGGAATCTTTTTGCATTGATTGTAACCATTCATGATTCATGTCCAAGTGTACCAACTGGTGGTTTTCGTTCATGAGCATATTCAAGTGAAGAAAAAGAACTTATGGTGACCAAAAATGAGATGAACTAAATTGGATTGATTGGATATGGCAAAGTAAATATAAATTAACTTTCGTTCATGAGCATATTCAGCTAATTCCCTAACTTTTTTGCTACTGCTACACCAGCGCCACCAGTTTTGCTAGATATTTATCACTAAGATAAATTTTATGTGGGAGAGATAGAGAAATCAGTATTTTTTGGAAAGAAGAAGAAATATGTATATTTAGCAAAAAAAAAAAAAAAGACATAAAAACATAAATAAATTCAACAAAACAAGCCTTTTTTTTATATATATTTTATGCCACATCAGTTTTTAGGGGTTAAATCATATCACTTTTTCATATATTAGGTGTGTAATAGGTCACTAGTAAAGTTTAAGTGTGATATTAACATTTGGGTTTAGGGGTCAATCTATGCCTTTTGCCAATAACAAATACACATTTCTTTGATGCACACAGTGCAATCACAGTGAAACAACAGATCTAGAAGTTGAAAACTTGAAGAACTGTAGGCTAACTCAGGGATTTCAACCGAGATATTTAGCTAAGAGAATTAGTGAGAGAGATAGAAAGAAGATAGTATTTTCATGAATGAATTGATTGTATGGATTACAAGGTATTTATCAAATGAATCTACTCAACTGCTAATCAGTTAATTGCTTGCTAACCACTGTAACTGATTTCTGGACTTCAACTAACTTTGGGATTTTAACTAACTTCTTGTACACAACTAACTAACTCTGCCACATCAGCAGTTAACTAACTAATACAACTATTACACATCAGTTAACTAACTAATACAGCTATTACCATGCTAACTCAGCTATACTCAGCTATAATCTTGCATCATTCTTTCTCCACAAACCACTTTTAACATAAGTTTTTTTCCCCCTAATTGTTGTGCAAACGGTTCCTAAAATAACATATTCAAGAACATTGCAAAGTTTATACAAGCATGCTTGCCTGTATAAGAGGTTTACAAAAAAAAAAATTGCAAAAAGGTACCTGATAAAGGAATTCATTGGAGCCTTAGAAGCTTGAAGTTACGTGATTTAGGTTTGATGAAAGGAAAGAATCACTTTTGGTTGAGAAAGAAGGCAAAATAACATGACAAAGTTATGAGAGGCACAAGAATCAATTTGCAGCTAATGAAAACTAGGTTAAGAATTATATAATAATATTTTTCATTAGTAGGTAAAACACACAAAATTTACAATATTGACCTAAGTTGACCTTTTAAATTGTATGAAAATAGGCAAATGGTCAGATTTATTGGTTCCTATGATGGATGGCTTATCGATTTTAAACGACTCCGTAAATTTTTCATTATAAATAATTCTATCTAGCTTGGACAACCTTTTTACTTCACGGTTATCCCCAAATGTGTACTCATCGGGATCGGCTTTTGCTTCTTCAACATGAGGTTCGGCCAAGAATTTTATGAAATTTGGAAGTTCAGCTTTATCGTTACTCGGAGATTTGAAGGTTCTCTCTTTAGATAATGTTAGGTTGAAGTCCCCCAACATAATCCATGGATCATCGTTAGTTAATAAATCATCAAGTGGCCTTAAATTTAGACCTTTATCCGAATCTCCATAAACTCCAATAACTAGGAATTTAAATGTTTTTCCAACTAATTTAAATTCTGCCCATAAATATAAGTTTTTGCCATCTTTTTCTCTACCAGTACTAACAAGATCGACATAACTTGAGTCCCACATAAACACTGAGTGATCGTTATCAAGGCTTCTAATATGATTTTCCCATTTGTAGGTGTTTTTCTTGGCCTCTTTGAGTATAACTACATGAGGATTGTACTCCTCCAACGTTTGTTCTATTTCTCGATAATAGCTTTCACTTCTATTAATATTCCAAGTGAACATTCGTATTACTCCATCTTGGATATTAGAACTTTTTGATGAACTTGCATGAGACATTTTTTTATTTTATAGTTTAGTAATATATAAATTAGCAAATAAAAAGTAATAATTGAGATAGACTTACGTATCAATAAGAATATAGTATATATAGAAAACTCAAAGTATAAATTTTTTGACATTTATGCTAGAATTCTCATGTTAGATTTGTTTAGCCAAAGAAAAGTTATAAATAAGTTTTTTTATGAAATATTTTATAGATTATACAAGTAATTGATATTTGGGTTAAAATTTTCACATTAGATCGATTTAGTAAAAAAATTCTATAAATATGCTTTGATAGAAAAATATTTTAGAATACTTAGCTTAAATAGCAGCCCAAAAGCAACATCTATATCTATGTCATTATTAAAACGATGATAGTTAGATTAATTTATTAATTAGTTTTGCTGCGGAATTTATCAGATTTTTTATCTTAACTATTTTAAACTAAAACATATTTTTTAATTAAACTAACGTATTTTATGTTAATGTATCATGACCCGTTTGGTCGTTATTGCACTTTTGACTCATTTACCCTCGGGACCCTTCCCCGGATCCCGTTAGTATGATTTTGACCCACAGGAATGGGCAACACGGTTCCCGAGGTCATAGGGTGAGTTCTAGCAGGATGTTTCCTCAAGTTTATTTTCGTTGGTTATCGATTTTATCCGAGTTTGATTGGGGGAAATTGAGGTTTTGAACCCAAAAGTTGAAAAATGGTAAATGATGATTTTCAAGGTCAAGATGATGGATTTTTGAGTGGATTTTTTGAATCTAGACTAATTAAGCTATGGGTAAACTATTTTTGAAATAAAATTCTAGTTTTGCCCTTGCGAGCTGAAGGTTACCTTTTTGGGTTCGTTTTAGATTTCGAATTAAAGTATAGCAATATGAGTATCATTGGACTCGTCAAGACTAGTAGAGTACTATTTTGACTATATTGAGCCCGGTCTTTTAATAAAATTATATTTTTGCCCTTGTGGCTCGGGTTAGGCTATTTTGGGTCCATTTTTGAGTTTTGGGTAAAACTATGACATTTTGGATATCCTTAGATTAATATTCTAACGTAGAATTCATACTTGATAGACGTAATCGTTCCGAGGTTCTCCGAAGAGGAAAGGAAAGGCTCAAGTAGATTTGTTTGTGGCACCTGTTTGGCAGTCGAGATAGGTTATGGCTTACCAATTAGTTAGACTTTGATTAGCGAAACGTATATTTGTGTAGAATTGACGGAAGAAAGCATGATGTTGGGTTGGATATTACCTAGGTTGGTATTACTTCCGATTATGTGGGCTAGTCGCCGTTATTTACGCATTGCAATGGTGTATTTGCATTCGTACTGTGGCGATGTGGGATGGATTGATATAGTTATGGTTTGGAAATGATAGTTGCTACATTTCCCTGATTTCTTGATATCTTGTGAAAGTGATTTGGCTTATGATATGATGATTCTCATCTTGTGTGAGTGATTTGGCCTATGATATGGTAATTCTCATAGTATGTTTACTTGCATTGCATCATATGACTTCCCATTCATGTCACATACATCTCATTCATGATGGAAACGGTTAAAATTGATTGAGGAAAGACTTTTGGCTATTATGAAAGAAAATGTTTTAAATTTCAATGGAAAATGTTCCGGCCGTTATGTTATGGTATGGTTCTCAAAGTCCGATGGAAAATGTTTCGGACATTGTGTTGTGATATGGTTCTCGTACTTCGATGGTACATGGACGTCATGGGTCCCCCGCCGGTCATGACTGTCGAAGCGTCGATAACTCTCCGCCTGGAGCATGTGTGTACAGGTTACTTGCATTGGCCACTGCATTTCATTCCATCACATACATTCATTGCATTGCATATGTTATTATCTACTGATTTGTTGTGATGGTATTGTGTTGGTTCGAGAGTTATGGAGACTTGACAGACTTGTGGTTTAGAAGCTTCACCTTAGGTTGCGATTCGGTTATGTTATATTCTGTGACCTTGGTTTAGATATTATGTGCTTATCTGCTTATCTTGTTGATTTTATGCTTATATGCGTGAACTAATCTTAGTCGGCCTATGATGCTTACTCAGTACGTGTTGTATGTACTGATGCTATCTTGCTACTGTCACGACCTAAATCACAAGTCGTGATGGCACCTACACTTTCCCCTAGATAGGCGAACCATCCCCTCAATTCATTTCTTAAACCAATTCAATTAACACAATTACCAAGATGAATACATAATAAGTCTATGTCATATCATATAAATAAGTGCGAAAGATACAAAGTCAATACAACCCCAGAAAGTGAAGTCACCGTACAAGAACGACCTATCCAAATGTGTCTAAGAATAAATACAAAGTCTGAATCACAATATCCATGTCTAATGAAAGATAGACAAGCAAGATGATCTCCCGGACTGCATGGCAGGGAAGTAGCTCACCCTCAGAATGACGGCAACATATAGCCTCAAGGTTGGGTATGGGGTCTCGAAGATGAACCGAACTCAAACTCTGCACTCAGAAAAGAATGCAACAAGGTAGTATCAATACACCACACGTACTGGTAAGTATCATAAGCCGACAAAGATTAGTTCACATATACAAGTACAAAATCAACGAAGATAGGCAGACATGCATAAAATATCCACTAAATACACACATAATCAATATCCGAATCAAACTTATGGTGAAAATTCTAAACCCCAAGTCTGTCAAATTCCCCTCAATTCCTTCGAACGCCCGCAACCCAAGTATAACAACCAATCCAATCGATAGAACTGAAGTGAGACGATGAAAGACTAAAATTTACGAGTAGAGAGACAAGCAACCAAACATAATCACCAAGTAATAGGAACCACACTAAATCCTCACAATCCCAAGTCATAACTTAGGTTTAAGCCTCTACTCCTTATTATGCCCTATTTTTAACGGATTAAAACTAGTTCACAACTTATGACTATGTTTTCTCTGGTTTTGAAAATATTCAGAATCGCCACCTAATTTTAGGAAATATTAGGAAACCATTTGTAAAAATGTAAACTCCATTTTTAGTATTTGAAACCTATGAGATTCGAGATAAGGGTTTTATTTATCCCAAAGGGCCCGAGAGGAAGGTTTTAAGCACCCACTGAGCCTATCAAAGACATCCTTAAACTTAGTTTAACTAACACTAGAGGGGGATTACTTATTTGTTATTACCTATTTTTAAAGAAACACGAAAAGAGACTACTTCCTAAAGTAAAATGTTAAAAAAAATGGTTTTTTAAAAGCTATTATAGCTACGAGTAAATGCATATTTATAAAAGAGGTAGTTGATGATAATGTATGCATGAGAAAAATGTATGTGATGTATATTGTACATAAAATCGTATAAGGTGCAGAGTAAGAGGATGTGCATTTTTTATGACAAAATAGCATGTATATGCGACATATGTATCATATGTAGAGATCGTATATAATATATACTTTAAAAATAGTTATCAATGATACGATGGTACACACACAACACACACACACACACATCCTCTTACTCTACACTTTATACGATTTTATGTACAATATTATATATATATATATATATATATATATATATATATATATATATATATATATACATATTTATATGTATATGAAAATGGAGTATGTACCTTGTAGTTCTTGTAAAATAGGTTGAGTCACTATACTTAGGCCCTAATATGATTTTCTTGTATTAAACTTAAAGAATTGGGGAATGTTTCATGTGGGCAATTTGCAAGATTGTCCTTAGCTGGGGGTGGTCTTTAATTTTTACCCCTCAAATTTGTGGTCTTTAACTTTTGCCCTTCAGGCAGAATTTCGCTGCAAATTCTGCCTGAAGACAAAATTTGGGCCTTCAAGGCAGAATTTGAACATGAAAAGAAATTACAAAATTCTGCCTTAAGGCCCGAATTTTGCATGAGCGATTTTTTTTTTTTTTTTTTTTTTTTTTAGATAGGGTTCGAACCCACAACCTCGGGGTATTAGGCGAAGGACAAAACTTAAAGACCACCAATTTGAAGGCCAAAAATTAAAGACCACCCCAAATGAAGGAAATCCACGCAAAAAAAAAAAAGGTTTCATGTTAGTATCAGAAACAAAATGAGGTCTAACAACATGCTTCAGTTTCGGGGCTTCCAAAAAATCATTTTTTTGATACAATCCATTTCTGCACTTATTTTCCAAAATAAATCAATGTCATCTGCACTTTTAAACTTATTTTCCTGGGTTACAGACGGTAAAAAAGGAAAACGTGAATATGAACAAGTATACTAGTAGGAACCAGATTTCTTCCCTCTTCTATAAAATCCATTGTGACTTCGAGAATGAGACTTAAACAAAGAGCTGCTTTGTAAAAGAGACTACAATTTTTCTTTGTGAAAATTTATCTGAAGCATGCCAGAAGCCTGGAAGCATGCTAAAGACAATTGTTTAAACGATTAGTGAAACCTATTATTCTAAGCCAAGATTGATACCTAAGGGAAAGGGGCAATCAATTACACTTACAATCATTCTCGGGCGTTCACAAGTTTACTAACAAGCTAGAAACAGAATACTATGAATACAAACCCATAAAAACGTTAGTCAATCAACATATCACCTATCAATACAAAAGATATAAAATTTAAAGAGAAGACGAGGGACGTGGACGCTTTGATGCAAACGGGGTTGCTAGACTCTAGCCGAAAATGCGGCTGCTCATGCTCTTCTAATTCGGGGCAGAAAATGGAGTCACGGCACAACTCCAAATGCTCCCAAGTGTGTTCATGCTCAATAAAAGGAAGGAAAAGGAATAAGATAAGTGAACTGCAATATATGTTTCGTAATTTAAAGGGAAATATTTTTTAACACGGGAATATGACCAACTAAAGATTACTAGCAACACCAGATATACATAAATCTGCACAAACCTGAAACATGTTAATTTCACAATAAGGCATCTAGGAGATCCATTTCTCATTACATTTATCCTTTATCATATGAAAAGATAGATGTACAAGGAAACAAAAAGAAAGTACTCTTTTAACTGAAACATGAAGAAAATACTCTTTAATAAAAATACGAAAAATAAAGTAGTTTTAGAAGTATAGATATTATCCCAAACATAGCTAATGGATACAGAGAGTAGGCAAAACACATAAAAGTTACAATATTGACCTAAGTTGACTTTTTAAATTGTATGAAAATGGGCAAATGATTAGATTTATTGGTTCCTATGATGGATGGCTTATCGATTTTAAACGACTCCGTAAATTTTTAATTCTAGCTAACTTGGACAACCTTTTTACTTCACAGTTATCCCCAAATGTGTACTCATCGGGATCGGCTTTTGCTTCTTCAACATGTGGTTCAGCCAAAAATTTTATGAAATTTGATAATTCAGCTTTATCGTTACTCGGAGATTTGAAGGTTCTTTCTTTAGATAATGTTAGGTTGAAGTCCCCCAACATAATCCATGGATCATCGTTAGTTAATAAATCATCAAGTGGCCTTAAATTTAGACCCTTATCCAAATCTCCATAAACTCCAATAACTAGGAATTTAAATGTTTTTCCAACTAATTTAAATTCTGCCCATAAATATAAGTTTTTGCCATCTTTTTCTCTACCAGTACTAACAAGATCGACATAACTCGAGTCCCACATTAACACTAAGTGATCGTTATCAAGGCTTCTAATATGATTTTCCCATTTGTAGGTGTTTTTCTTGGCCTCTTGGAGTATAACTATATGAGGATTGTACTCCTCCAACGTTTGTTCTATTTCTCGATGATAGCTTTCACTTCTATTAATATTCCAAGTGAACATTCGTATTACTCCATCTTGGACATTAGAACTTTTTGATGAACTTGCACGAGACATTTTTTTATTTTATACTTCAGTAATATATAAATTAGCAAATAAAAAGTAATAATTGGGATAGACTTACATATCAATAAGAATATAGTATATATAGAAAACTTAACGTATAGAAATTTTGACATTTATGCTAGAATTCTCATGTTAGATTTGTTTAGCCAAAGAAAAATGATAAATAAGTTTTTTTATGAAATATTTTATAGATTATACAAGCATTTGATATTTGGGTTAAAATTTTCACATTAGATCGATTTAGTAAAAAAAATTCTATAAATATGCTTTGATAGAAAAATATTTTAGAATACTTAGCTTAAATAGCAGCCCAAAGGAACATGTATATCTATATCATTATTAAAACGATGATAGTTAGATTAGTTTATTAATTAGTTTTGGTGCGGAATTTATCAGATTTTTTATCTTAACTATTTTAAACTAAAACATAATTTTTAATTAAACTAACGTATTTTATGTTAATGTGTAACGACCCGTTTGGATTGATATAGTTATGGTTTGGAAATGATAGTTGCTACATTTCCCTGATTTCTTGATATCTTGTGAAAGTGATTTGGCTTATGATATGATTATTCTCATCTTGTGTGAGTGATTTGGCCTATGATATGGTAATTCTCATAGTACGTTTACTTGCATTATAGGACTTCCTATTCATGTCACATACATTTTGCATTATGAGGACTTCACTTATTTTCGTGTCAAAAAATCTCATTCAAAAATAGTTTCTATGGAAAACGGTTCAAAATCACTTATTTTTTGAGAAAAAAATTTCTTGAAAAATATGATCCACTGTCTGTTTGCTGTTTTGACACACTACATTTTGGTTCACTTGCATGTCTCTATATCTGAATGTTTCTTAAGACTCCAGAGTCTACAATGATACACAGCCAACAAAATGAGTGTGTCATTCGGAAGCAGGGTTGTTCCCTCTAAATCACATTGGCTTCTGGTGTGAGACTTTAGGGGTAACTTAACCATGCCCCTTTAATGCAGATTGAATAATATTCGAGGTGTGCGCAAGCTAGTTTGCATTAGCGATTGGATTAGATCGGAGCGACGCAACCAAAACTTAGAAGCGGTGGAAGGCGAAGAGGAAGAGATTGAAGATTTGATAGCAAGTGGAATAGACCAAATGAAAGACTTTGAAGATATCTCAATGATCGAATATAATATTGCGAATATTAGCCAAATGATTAACACTTTTTGATTTTATTCTGATTAACACTTTTTGATTTTATTCTTGTACTACGTTTTTGCAACTAATGTATTATTTGCAAGTTAAAAAACTACTACTTGCAAATAAATGTTATCCATGAATGAATAAAATATATGGCTCATTGAGCTTTCTTCTATTTACTTGTGTTCATATTCTTACTTATATTAAGTTAGGAATATACCTAAAATATACTAAGAATATACTTGCAAATAAATGTTATCCATGAATGAATAATACATATAACTTAAACATACATATATATATATATATATATATATATATATAAATATACTTATATATATTATATATATATATATATATATATATATATATATATATATATATATATATATATATATATATATATATATATATATAGATGCTTAGTATATTTTAGGTATATCTAGTATAAATATACTATATATATATATATATATATATATATATATATAATTATAAGAAAGTTATACCTTGATAAATAGCATATAACTTAATATATATTTATATATATGTTGTTAATTAGTAAATATATAAACTTTAGTTATAAACTTATATAACATATATAAATATACCTACAATATACTAAGAAATACTATAATATACATATACTTTACAAAAAACAAAACAAAAAATGCTTCTTTTTTTTACGTTTAAAACCAACCGGTTCCGGTTTCCAACTTTCCAACCGGTTAACCGGTAACCAATGGTCGGTTCCGGTTTTTTATCGGAAACCGGCCGGTTTTCTAACCAGTTGCCTGTCCGGGCGGGTTCCAACAGATTAACAGGCCTATCTGGACTAAGGCATTAATTACTTTTGTAGTCACACATTAATGGTGGTGTGATGGTGTCCGCTATGAGAAAATATGTAACAATCACGTTGTCTACTTTTTCTAATTAAAATTATTTTGAAATACCAATCAATCTCACTTATATTGTACACAACAAACTTCTTAAAGCCATTAGGAAGACAGTATGATAGTATCAAGTCTTCTTTTCAGAATTATAGTTAATGTACTTTATGCATTGAGATACATTACTTAAACTTTCTTTCAACTTTGAAGCAAACACCCTTCTGTCTAGATATAAGCACAGCGAAAAATCATATTTAATTGGTAGATCTTGCACAGGTAATTGGATCTAGCGCATGTGACAGTGTAATTCTTCAAACTTATATTAAATATCAAATAATATTTCTTTATCCAACGAAATATCGAACACAATGAACAATGCGATACAATAATCTAGCGGTACAATAATCTAAGTATAAAATGATAATAAAGAAATATATATATACCTATAAACTTCTACATTGCGCTTTTGCATTTGTATTGTTAACTTCACTCTATTAAGAAGGTTTTATCACACAAAATATTTAAAAGAATAAAATAATTTTTAAATAAAAGATAAGCAGGACTAAAATAACATAAAGCTTACTAAGCCAACTATGTTGCAAGATCTATTCTTTATTTCACTTTTGGCATGGACCGGGTTGGTTCAGATTTTTTAAACACCAAACCAAACCAATTGCATCTAGTTTTTAAATTTATACACCAAACCAAATCAATAAAATTCGGGTTTTTCAACATCGGGTTTCTCGGGTTATTCGGGTTTTTTGGGAATAGTCTTGATACAAAACATACAACTTTTACTTCAAATATTTCTTTAGTCCTAGCAAGATACAACTATGTAATTAAGGTGTTTCATTAGAAAATAACACAAAATGTGAAAAGAGTGATGACATTGTATTAAAATATTCAACAAAAGATAATAAAATCGGTTAAAATAAAATTGCTAAGTTATTCCATAAAGAAAATGACCATAATCTAAAAATACTAAGCCATGCTAAAATAAATACGGCTAATAAGTATTAATTACATGACAAGAAAAAAAAACTTAAGTTATGTATTTTCACTATCTAAACCAATTATGCAAAACTAAAGTATAGATATCCAACATTATTGTCATTCCTAGTGGTAAATTGAATTTTTTTAATTAGTATTAGTGTTGGGTTAGTTTTGGTTTGGACTTTATATGAGTTACTAACATCCATAAGATATAAAACTTATTCACATTTAAAATTCTAAGTTCAATCTTAAATAATATGATAATAGATAAAAAAAAAAACTACGAAAAAAATTTAAGAAATATTTATAAATTACATTACAAATAAATTTTTATGTATAAAATATTTTAAAAATTGAATACATGTAATATCGGGTTGATTTGGTTCGGTTTGACTTTTTTTTAGCTAAAACCAAACCAAACCAATTATGGTCGGCTTTTTTTATTTTCAACACCAAACCAAGTCAAACCAAACCACTAGTCGGGTTTTTTTTTCGGTTTATCGGTTTGGTGCGGTTTGTCGGTTTACTTTTTACACCCCTAGTTGTAATGCACCCCGGAATATCTTCAAGATTTTATATTGTTGGGCCCGTGCTAAGCGCGGGCTTGGCTCATCTAGTATGTTTCTAGATGTCATCCAACATTTTATGTTGTATATTACCTTGGGCAATTTGCAGGAATACCCTTATTTTGGGTGGTCTTTAATTTTTGCCTATTAAATTGGTGGTCGTTAATTTTTGCCCTTTGTTAGAACCTCTTGGTTTTGGGTTCGAACCCTCGCTCAGTCAAAAATTAAAGAGAAAAAATCACTAGGCAGAGTTTGGATTCGCAAGACAGAGTTTTGCATGCTTC
This sequence comes from Lycium ferocissimum, assembly GCF_029784015.1. Taxonomy (NCBI): domain Eukaryota; kingdom Viridiplantae; phylum Streptophyta; class Magnoliopsida; order Solanales; family Solanaceae; genus Lycium; species Lycium ferocissimum. Next base: position 391,350 of record NW_026726335.1, on the reverse strand, counting down.
AGGCAGAGTTTCAAACTCTACCTTAAGGTAGAGTTTTGGGAAAATCTGCCTTAAGGCAGAATTATGCATTCAAAATTCTGCCTTAAATTCAAGTAAAATTCTGCCTTAAAAATCTCAAACACTACCTAAGCGTTCTCAATAATGTGTCTATTCTCATCGCTCAGCCTATGGAAACAGATCAAAAAGTTACTCAGCTGACACAAAGCAAAATCGTCTAAAGTAAGTCCAAATTGGAGAAGGACACTATCAAAATGAATTACCACTCACATATCTGCACAACATCAGCCCCAAAGATCAGAGTTTCAAACTCTACCTTAATGAAACAAGTCAATAACATTAATTTAAAGGTATTTGGTTAAGTTATTCTATAACTTTCTTAATAAATGCAAATTAGCTTGGAAAGACAATTTTTAGAAATCGTATATACTGCATCAGTTAATGAGTACTGTTTTTATGTATAAGATCCCGTTTTGGGACCGAATGGACCATCCTAAGTAGTATTAAAACAAAAAAAGAAGAAGTTTTGTTTACTAAACAATTAAAAAAAAATTATAGAATAACAATTGATTTTCATCTTCATCAAAAATGTTACATTAGTTGTATCTAAGTGAGTATTAATTTTATTGTAGAAACTCGAAGTTATACTAAGCATATTACCTTTCAAATACTATCACAGTTTTCTTCATGAGCGGAGCACAGGGGGTTTAATTTGAATCCACTTTTTGAAAATTATATCGTATATTCAAGGTTAAAATTATTTTTCGTAAATATATACCATAGATGTCAAATCTCTTTGGCATCTTCGTATATTGACTTTGAATCCGCTTGGTGAAGTCTTGATTCCGCTGCTCATTCTTATCCAAACAAATTTGTATGGAATTCCACACAATAATACGACTTGAGATAAAAAATTTAGTTAGTTTGTTGATTTTAGTAGAATTTATTGGGCTATTTTTAGTTAAGCAAATGGTAAATTGAGAATAAACTTATACATTATTCCTTTATTCCCTTTTACTTTTCATGATTAAACTCATTAAAAAAAAGGAAAAACTATCACTGTGTGCAAGTAATCAAACAATTATGTAACGAAGAATTTGTAATAGGATTAATATAATTATTCCGCACAATCCCTAAATTAATTTTGATTCTTTTTGCCCTTGGTCGTCCCATTCTTCATCTTTCAAACTTAGATTATTCAAATATCTTAATTAATTTCAAATGTTTAAAATGGACAAATACAAATTTGACTCCTGTTTAATGAAGAATTACTATTTGAAAATTTTTTAGTGAACAATTCTATTTTTAGTATTATTATATGATTTACAAAATTAATTAATTTCAAATGTTTAAAATGGACAAATACAAATTTGACTAATGAAGAATTACTATTTGAAAATTTTAGTGAACAATCCTATTTTAGGATTATTATATGATTTACAAAATTAATTAATGTCGGAGGTATTGACTAAAATTTTAACGGAAAGTAAAATTATTTCGGTACAAGCAAGAAAAGAGGTATGAGATTAGTTAAACGTAAATAAGCAAATAATATGGGACCCACGTCTCCATTTGTCTATGTGGGACCCAATGTAAATTTTATTGGGAGAGTTGCGGGTGGGGGAATATGGTGTCCACGTCCAAGGATACAATATTTATTTTATAGGAGTATATGTTTGGTTCTTACTTTTCATAACATGTGTACATTTCAGAAGTTGAACATTAATTCTACCTCTTGTGTGTTTACTTTTTAACTCCCCACGAGTCCGCAGTGTCTTAAAGAACGTGAAAAGTCAAGTATAGTAATGTAGCTAAGTAATATGGGACGAAGGGAGTACTTCATTTATTAATTCTTAAAGAATGTGAAAAGTCAAGTAATGTGTCCAAATAATATGAGACGGAGGGAGTACTTCATTTATTAATTATTAAAGAACGTGAAAAGTTAAAAGTGAACAAGTAAAAGTGCACGGAGAAAATAAATATGTGTCGGGGAATTAAAATTGAAGTGCATTCATGTATACATGAGAAGAGAATAAATATTCGGTAAGAACGTGAAAAGTCAAAAGTGAACAAGTAAAAGTGCACGGAGGAAATAAATATGTTTCGGAGAATTAAAATTGAAGTGCATACATGTATACATGAGAAGAGAATAAATATTCAGTACTATGACATATATCCATATAAGATTTATTAATTCTTAAAGAACATGAAAAGTCAAAAGTGAATAAGTAAAAGTGCACGGAGAAAATAAATTTGTGTAGAAGAATTAAAATTGAAGTGCATACATCTACACATGAGAAAAAAAATATTCAGCAAGCATGTGAAAAGTCAAAAGTGTACAAGTAAAAGTGCACGGAAGAAATAAATGTGTCGGAGAATTAAAATTAAAGTGCATATGTCTATACATGAGAAGGGAATAAATATTAAGTACTATGGCATATGTCCACGTGAGATAAAAAAGTAGTTGATTAAGGTGTACAAGTTATATAGCTTTTGGTACAAGCATTCATTGCGTATATAATTTATAAAGCATTTGGTACAACCAGTCAATATTATATTGGTCCCTCTTCCACGCTTATATATAATAGAAAAGGAAAAATATGTGGGTCCTGATTTCTATTGCCTTTTACCATATGTTAGGTGTACAGTGTACTCGTCAGAGGTGTATAAAATTAGAAGGCCACACTTTTGCCATTGAGAAAAGCCACGTGGGCTGAGCCCTGAGAAAACACTGTACAAGAATACACTTTTACTATTGAGCAAAATGACAACTTTGCCCTTGGACGACCATCTTGGCTTTTCTATATGATACTAGATGGTATGCCCGTGTGCCCAACACTTTGGATTATATAGTATATTTACGTGTATGTAATTGTGTACAATTATAAAGATTTATGTATTGGGTAGTGATAGTATATACATATTTTATATTGCTAGTAAACATACCTAAATTTATACTGTCGATGCATATATATAGATGAACATTGATACATATACACAAATGTTATTTGTCTATTGAGTGGAATTATGTGAGCATGATAAAATAATGAAAAGTAAAAGGAGTGTAAAAGTGACACGTAGCCAAATACGTTTTTTGACCGTTTATATTTCATCTTCTTGATGTTATTCCTCATTATTTATGTGAGACGTATGTGTCTAAACTTATACCCAAAGGTATAAGTTTTAAATCTTTTGGTTCTGAGACTTCTTTAGCGGTTTTTGTGTTCAATTTAAATCATAATTTCTTTTTTCCTGAATCTCTCTTCTTTAAATTATCTCTAAGCGTATGTTTACCATTTTCTAAACTTATTATCATTATTTAAACGTCCTATTTTTTTTCTTCTTCACGTGGACCGCACCTTCATTTTTTTTTTTTTTTTGCAATTATTCGTCTTATTTTATTTTATTTTTTCCACGTTACGCGCAGTGGGCCCACCTTAATTTTTTTTAATCTCCACTATTATAGAAGGGTGAGCCCCACCTTAAATTTGTTTTTTTTTCATTCCTACCGATAGAGTTGCACTAAAGAGCTTTCTTACAGTTTGTTTGATTTGCTGGGGTCTGATTTGCTCCCTCTTTTCGGCATGTCCCAAAGTAATTAGTATATATGGTCTTAGAGTCCCCTTAGTAATCCTTCCATCATTTGCATTTTTTGTCTGCTTCCTAGATTTTTTTTAATCCCTTTTTTTTTTTTTTTTTTTTTTTTCATTCCTAACAATTTTTCTACAGCATTTGCATTGTCTCCTACTTCTTTACTTGAATCCCATCTTAATTTTCTTTCCTAATTCTCCATGCGGACCCCCCTTAATTTTTTTTTAATCTCTACTATTATAAAAGAATAGGCCCCACCTTAAATTTATTTATTTTTTCATACATACTATTATAAAAGATTGGGCCCCACCTTATTTTTTTTTTTTTTTTACAATTATTCTACTATTAAAGAAGATTGCAGCCCACCTTAATTTTTTTTTTTTTCATGATGACTTACGACCTAATATATAGAAACTCATGTTTCTATATAGTAGAAAAATAAAATAATAAGAAGAGAAAGGGAAATGAAAAGTGGAGGAATATCCTACTTTTCTCAAATGGATCTTTTGATTCTTTAAATAAAATTGGTAAAGAAAAGACATATGACTTTTTCTTTTTTCCCATTATACTATAATAAGATAATAAATATTTTATTACTGATACATTTTGTGAAAACTGAAATCATCAAGTTAGGCAAATCAAATTGGATTAGAGTACAGGGTGAGTTGGAAATGTATTTTTACCTGAAAATATGTTGAATCGGCGGCTCATGTATATTGGGCCCAGTACAAAACAAGCCGAAAGTTGTTGTCTACTTTTTAATTTGCTATTTATTTTTCTTAAATATACTTTTCTTTGTATGTAATGAGAGCGCGCTAGACTAATCCCACTACTAAATGTCTGCACATTGGATTAAGTAATGTTAATTAGATTATCTCACAGCCTAAAGGGACCATCCAACCTAATTTGGTAGACAACTTTTCCATTTACAAGAAGATTTATCATATTTTATCGTGAAAAATATATTTAAGTTTCTGATTTAAAAATCTTCTGTCTTATTATCTCTTCGTCGACAATTATTCACATGCCACCCTCTCCTAGAAAACACAAAAGAGAAAAACACGTTTGATATACAGAACAAAAGCAGACCTAATTTCCAATCAATCACTCAAAGTAAACTACTTTGTTTGGACTCTATCTTAGACTAACGCAACATTCTTGGTCGACTGAATATTCATAGAAGCCACATTTGAAAATTACGTCTTGGAGAATTTATAAAGTAGACGATGATACTTTGACTAGGGTACTGACTACTAAGTGCATATATGTTACCTATGTAGCAGTATATATTTTTTGTACTTTAATTCTTTAAATTTATTAGCGCTTTATGTGACTCCCACGTAACTAAGCTAACGAAGTGCGACAAATTAGTATTATCATTCTGTGACTAGCCCCACTTCTTAATTTGCACTGTGACATGTGACCTCATAACTATTGCTAATCTAGTTAGATCTTTCTACTTTCCTAAGAATTGGGTAAAAAGTACTTCAAGATTAGAACGAGCTTGCTAATAAAATGTTATTATTATATTTCTGAGTGAAATATTTTGAAACTCAATTATCATCAGAAACAAATCAATTTAGATTGTCCTCTATATATACAAAAATTCGCACAGCTTTTCAAGTTCATTTTTTCTTTCTTCATCTTTTGTGTTTACTGGAAAAAATATTGGATTATGTAACAACGTTTGCTTTGAACACGAATTCTCCTTTACGAATAATGTGTACAGTTTCAACTTCAACAAAAGTAAACAGATTGCTGGACCATCATCACAAGTGGGAAGCATTGTTTGGTCAAGTTGGTCTAACACTTGCACAGTTGCGCCCATCGGAAGATGACTCACCGTAAGTTAATTTATTATATTTTATTCATATAAGCAATGTGCATTTTCTTCTTCTTTTTTATATTTATTTATTAAATTAATTTCTTTAGTTTCCTCTGATGAGGGGTCGACCTTTAAATAAGGGTAGAAATGTCCTTAGTGAGATTTAAAGCATACACCTAAGTAATTTTGTCTTAATTCTGACGTTAATTTCTAATTTCTTGATTTGAAAATATTATTCCGTATTTAGAGACCAATACGAGTTAGGAATACTTTAACTTATATATTGCATTTTCTTGTAATAAAAGATATAAAGTCAAAATACTCAAAATCATTTATGTAACCTTTTCGAAATTGTCAAACTTATAACGTTGACCATAAAATTTGACATAGATTTTTCAAGTTTGTAAAAATAAAATTTACATATTTAGAAAGTACATGAAAAGTACTATATGTCATGATAATATATAATTCAAATTATTTAGAAAAAGTGCAAGGAAAATATGGTTAAAGAGCCTTGTAATAAAAGATATAATAGTACTAAATAAATATATATGTTTGAAATATTTTAGTGATTTGACTCCCGAGTAATAACAGTGTCAATAAAATGGTAATTAGTCAGTAACACTTGGCATTTGTAAACCAGCAAAATAAGGAAAAAATATTATAAAAAGGAAACTCACTCAATAGTTCTGATTCCCATCCATGTGCTGTATTCGCTTCATTCCAATTCCAACCCAAGCTAATAGAATTATGAGCATTTTAGTACTAGTACATAGTTCCCAATCCCACCTTCCATGTGCTGTCCTTGTTATCCTTAGATGAAATTCTCTTTTATTCTTGTTTTAAGCCAGAGAAAAAAAAAGAGATTAAAAGAACAAAAAGATTTCACTTGTTAGATTATGGGAAATTAAATTTAGAGCCCGTTTGACCAAATTATCAAAAGTATTATCTTGAGAGTTTGAGAAGTACTTTTATCGAAAATAACTTTTTAGAAAAGTAATTTGTGTTTGGCCAACTTGTTTGAGAGGTGCTTTTTCTAGAGTAACTGATAAGCAGATTCTATATGATCAATCTTTTCAAAAGGTTTTTTTGACTATCAAATTACAGACAAGTATCATGATACACTTTACTATTAAAATTGTTTAAACAATGAAATATGATAAATATTTATTATGAAAGCTTTTGAAGTTATATGAAAAATATTACTTAACTCGTATTTTTTTCTAGCGATACTTTCTTATTCTAGAGAGGGGGAGCAAAAATAGAGGAAAGCGAAAGTGGAAAAAAAGGGAGAATTGAAGTAACTCGTATTAATAGTTGACGCACTATTCCGAAGAGGAAAAAAAGAATTTGTATCTAATTGAAAGATCTATGCGTTAAATTATTGAGGGATAATATGATAAGATATAAATTTACGGTAAGAATATTTTTTTAAAAAAAAAATTAATTATTTGCTTTTGAAAAAAGCAAAAGTTTATAACTTATTTTCGACATTAGAAAAAACTGCTTCTGTTGCTCAAAATCACTTTTTTTTGTTTGCCAAACACCTCAAATCTAAAAAAAACGAATACTTTTAAAGAAAGAAAAAATAAATGCTGTTAGCTTTCAAGAATGTTAGCCAAACGTGCTATCACATCCAACTTGAGTTTGTTGGCTATTTTGTGGGTAATGCAGGGGGCAACGTAAATCCATTACGAATTTAAGTTATATATAATATTGCTTTAATTAATTGTTTATGTTGGGATCGAAATAATTGGGACGCAATGCTGAAGCTTACGATTGCAAACCTTAAACGACGATAAATCAGACAACAAAGAAAACTCTACTTAAAGAAATATAATATTTAATATGGTTTAGTCAAATGATCTACATATTGGATAAAACTAATATAAAATGCATAAACTATTGAGAGAATAATCTCCCCCTAAACAAAACTCTTTAAACGACTATATTGTGGATGCTTTTCTGTGTGTTCTATTGTATGAGAGGATTTTTCAATATATATAGTTTAAAACCTTTTCCTTGCATATGAGACATAAGTACACAATAGCTATGCATGAGAATTACGAAAGAGAATTATATTTTCCTTTCAAAAAAAGTAAATCAAATATGGTTATATTTTGACTTTCCTTCCAGATAAAAGTAAAACTCAAATATGGTAAGAAAATCAGGACAAAACCCTAATAGTTTATACTATCATATAGCTATATCTAAGCTTCCTTAAAATGTGGGATCAGTAGTTTTGAAAATAAAACATATTACTTGTTGGTTGTTATATCATGTAAAAGTAACATGATGATACTTATTTTTTTTGTATTTTTTATTAACGAAGTATAAAACTTAAATTAAATGTAAAACAATAACTATGTATAAAAGTCAATTTTTTTTTAAGGTGGGTAAGACATGCCATGTCATAATTGTGTGAGGGCTTTTTCAATTGACAAGTCCACGTTGTGGGTCCACTCTATTATTACTTCTCATTCTCTCTTCACCCACTAGACTTCTTCCATTCACCCTCGCATAACTTACACCAACACCCCTTATATCTCCATTTGGCAACACATACCATTTCCTTGCACAAATTTAAATAATGCAACAAGATTAAGACACGATGATAGAATAAATAATGTCCTGAAATTAATTTTTCTGCAATTAATTAATCAAAGTCATTTAAAATGAAAAGATAATGATAAGAATAAAAATGTTCAACTCACTATTAATTATAAGTTAAATTTGAGTAAAAATTAAGTAACAACTATTAAAGTAACTTCTCAGTCATTACCCATAATTAGAGCCTGTTTGGAAAGCCACCTGGTAATTGGAATTGGTGTAATTACTACCCTTGTAATTACACAGCCTAGTAATTACACAGTATTGTAATTACTACTACTGTTTGTTTGTCACAATGTAATTACTACAGTGTAATTACAAGCGTGCTGTTTGGTTGCATATGTGTAATTACACAGTTAGTTTAATTTAAAATTAATATTTAAAAAATATGTGCATATATAAATGACATTAAATTATTTATTTAATAATACATTGTTTCTTGAAAATATGTTAATTAATAATCATATATTTGTAAATGTAATTTCAAATTAATAATATTTTAATTGATTATAAAACTTAAAAGCATACCTTTTTTGTGAGAACATCATGAGATTGGATGTTTGACAAAAAAAGAATATTTATAAATATAATGCCATAACATTATTCAAATGTTTGATAATAATTCTATCAATTGTAAGTGAAAAATAAACAGCAAGCAATGTGAAATAACAAGTCAATAGTACTAAAGCAAATATTTTTAAAATCGAAAATATAACCTAAATTCAAAATCCAAAAGAAAAAAATTTAACATAATACTCTTATGTCAAATTTCAATGTTACATAAGTAAGTTTCAACGTAACATAAGTAAATACTCCTATAATTCAAAAGAAAAGGAAAATACAACTCTATAACCTCATTCACAACGAAATTCTATTTTAATAACTTCACTCATTATATGCCAAGTTTGTTAATGACTCATTCTTTCTAATATTAAGAGATGTAATTTCAAATATTAGAATATTAACACGGTTATGCTAAATGAATAAAATAAAAAACTGAAAAAAAATACAAGCAATTACATGGAACCACAAGAAGTAAAGGTTGAGAATGAGAAGAAAGGAAATGAAATATAAATACTATAAAAAGAAAAATATATTTTAAAAAATAAAAATAATTAAAAAGTAAAAAGAAAAAAGAAATTAAATAATAGAAATAAAAAATAAATTAGAAAAGAAAAGAAATTAAAATAAAATAAAAAAGAAATTAAATAATAGAAAAAAAAAAATTAAAATAAAATTAAAAAGAAATAAACTAAAAAGTAACCCTGTAATTACAGGGTGTAATTACACCCAATTCTCAGCCCCCCCTTGAGAATTGGAGAGTGTAATTACACCCTCTCAATTACACCCAATTCCCACCTAACTGTGTAATTACCTGATCAAACAAACATGCCAAACTGTGTAATTACATCCAATTACACCCAATTCCAATTACTTGGGTGGCTTTCCAAACAAGCCCTTAATGTATATCTAATTTTTGTGTGACTCTTTGGTTCCAGATTTTTCTTTTAAGGTTTCCTTGGGGTTTGGTTTAATTTCTTTTGATGTGAATTGAAAATTTCAAATAATTCATTTTTTCCTGAGGAACAAGGATTAGTTATTTTATCGTATCAAAATCGAATTTTTCGGCATTACTACTAGGGGTGGGCATGGTACGGTATGGTTCGGTATTTGAAAGTTCGGTACGGTAATTTCGGTTTTCGGTTTCTAAAAATACTATACCATTACCGTACCAAATTAGTTCGGTATGGTTTGGTATTTTAAAGTTCGGTTTCGGTATTTTACGGTACGGTAAATCGGTACCATAGTTTGTCCGACTTAGACTTACATATACTCATATCGTGAAGAATTATGACTTCTGCTACTTAAGAAACATCTCAATTATTATGTACTAAACACCTTACACACATAAAAATATTCAATAGAAAGTACAACCAATCCCCTTCGTAAATCAATTACACAAAAAGGACATTTAAATCAAGATAGAGTAGTCAAAGTTCCAACGTTTAAACAATTAGTTTTCTAATAATACTAGTTTATATATTTGTTAGTATTATAATACTAAGATATATGAATTGTATATGTAATTATATACTTCGGTATGGTATTCGGTATTTCGGTATTTTCTTGATGAATACCGAATACCGTACCGAATACCAAACTTTTTAAAAATACATACCAAATACCATAATACCGAAACCGCGGTATAAAAAATTTCGATTTCGGTATGGTAATCGGTATCTACCATACCATGCCCACCCCTAATTACTACGATATTTAGTATGATATTTAATATGCACTTTTTAAAAAGTTTGATATTCAGTAAGGTATTCGATATTTACAAAAAGATATTGAAATATCGAATACCGTACTGAAATATTTAGTTATATACAATCAATATATTTTATATTTATATTATTATATAAATAGAAGAAATTTTAATCTAAATATACTCTAATAAATGTCCAAAATCTTAAATTTGATTGATTAGAGAATATTAACGACTTATAATATATTTATATATTTTATTAGAGCTTATTTAATGCCATCTTGGAAATGGCCGTTGCTTTCCTTAAATATTTTTGTTTGAGTAAGGTGCTAATATGTCATGATTCTCTACTCTATATAAGTCGAATGTGAACAAATTATGCTAACCAATTTACCGCACAACACGAAATCAAACTTAAAAATATTCGACTCATACTGAATTATTTTAGTGTGATATAGGACTTTTGAAATTGAAATTATCGAACAGAAATTTTCAATATCATAGCATACCGTACCCTGAATTAAGAACAAAGATTAATCGAAAATGAAGAGCCAAGTAAGCTGTGAATTTGTAAAAGCACAATGAACATTAAAAAAGGAGGGTAGCGAAACAAATAATAATGGTATCAATCCATTTTTTGTCTGCAATGGAAGATAGGATTAACAAAAAGAGCCGTAGAAATATAAGTGTAAAAGGTAGAGAGAGCTGAAATGAAATATATGAAGTGTTGGTAAAAAGAAGACTTAATGCATATGCGTCCCCTAAATTTGCAACTTTTTTTTTTTTTTTTTTTTTTGAGATCTCCACTAAGTTATTCTATTAACCCCCGAACTCGTCCTCAAATTAATACCTATCAAACACAATCCAACTTACATAAAGATATATGGTGAGTTTCATTTTTTCTAGCCTTGCGCGTAAATGTCAATCGCATCATACGTGAAAAATTCAACCAATAAAACACCCTACCCATTTTTAATTATACACATTAGATGTTAAGCCTCCTAAAAGTCCTTTTCAATTATTTCCCATATTATTCTCACGTTACCTTTTCCCATTGCTGCATTTTTAAAAATTTTCACATGATTTTGCTGCTGTGTTTTAATATAGGCACACCAGAAGCTGAAATTTTTTGGGGCCACAAGAGTACCTTTTGTTTTTGGCCCCAAAAGTACCCATTTTTTTTTCTCAGTAACGTTTTCATTAGTTATCTTTCGGCTTATGATTTTTGTTAGAAGCAGAAATTGAAAAGGAGAATAATATGGGAAATAATTGAAAAGGATTTTTACGAGGCTTAATATCAGTGATGTATATAATTAAAATGGGTAAGGTGTTTTAATTGGTTGAATTTTCTACGTAGGATGCGATTGATATTCACGTGCAAGACGAAAAAAAATGAAACTCACCATATATGCTATATAAGTCGGATTGTGTTTGATGAAGCAGCTTGAGAATGACGGAGATCGTAATTTAATAAACAACGACTTAGTTAAAATACGCGAAAAAATAAAAAAATGCAAGTTTAGGAGCACATATGCATTAAGCCTAAAAGAGGAGAAGAACCAAATGGAGAATTGCAAAAGTGGAACTTAATTAAAAAAAAAAAAAAAAAAAAAAAAAAAGGCGATAGAGACTGCTGACAAGCTGGGGCCATAAAACACTTGTCAAAAATAAATAATGCCCTCACACAACTATTGTTGGTTGTGCTTCATCCAACCATAAAACTTTTCAGAAAAGTCACAGATAAAGACTATTTAATATTTTTTTTCCCTGATATATCTTTGTTTTTGACCATCAATAGGTCCAAAAAACAAAAGTAGTTCGAGAGCTCACGTGAAGCGTGGTTAATTGGGATTTGTTGGGATGGAAGTCGAAGGCGACACGACACGACTTGACTTCGAGTTATGAAATGACAATAATACCCTTCTTTGCCAGAAAATATCATGCACTAATTACGCGTTTGCTTCCAAGTTGTACGCTCCTATAACTCCGTTCATCCATCCTCTCTATAAATACAAACACCACATTACCGCCACCCACCAATTCTGTTTCCATTACCACAACTTCCAAACTCACAAAGAGAGATTAACTTTTTGTGAATTTAGAGGAAGAGATTAATTAATTTCTGGTCGATCTATGCAAACGAAGCAAAAATCGTCGATAAAATTAGGACGATTATTTGTTGAGTTGATATTTGATTCGTGTTATGATTATGAGCTGGCTTGATAAGCTACGGTCTTCTTCTAATCTAAGCCGCTTTATTGCTGGCCTTCTAATCTTCATGCTTTATCATAATCATTCCTTCCAATTAATTTCTAATTTCTTAATTCCTATACACCCTTAAATTTCCTTCCCTGTTTCATACCACTCTTTCTTCTTCTTCTTCTCTGTTTGTTTACATCTTTGCTGTCCAAAAAACATTCTAAGAACGTCGACCTTTTTGTTCACGGATTTCATGGAAATCAAAGATGATGATTCTGGCTCTAGTAATTTATTTGACGGTGAGTTTCCTAATTTTCTCGAATTTTATGTCGTTTTTACTTTTTCTTTCATTGTTTAATTTCGTTTTCTTTTGACTTTTGAGGAAATAATCATCTTTTTTTTTTATTGAGCTGTTACGGACTTGTGTTTTTAATTAGTGATTATTGTGTCTGGTGTGATCTGTCTGAAACTTGTCGTACTCGATACTCCTTCCATCCCATTTTATACGAGGAGGTTTTACTTGGCACCAAATTTAAGAAATAAGGAATTTTTTTTTTTTTTGAAATTGTGGTGTAAAATAAACTGTAGAAATTTATGTTGCTAGAAATTATTTTTTTAAGGTTAAATTTAAAGTTGAATTGTTAATATAGAAAGGTGTTCTTTTTTTTTTTTTTGGACAAACTAAAAAAGGAAAAAGTGTGACGATAATTGGAACTGAGGGAGTAGTATATATTATATATGTTTAAATGAGCATAATATCTTTGCCATTGCGGCATTGCCGGTTAATGAATTAGTATTAAGTAAAGGCGGAAAAAAAAAGGAACATTGCTGATTATTAAATCATTGAAGTCATAGTAGTACAAGTCTTAATTGAGAAAGAATTGTTAGGTTCGACATAAATTTTGCTAAAATTATCTTTTATCGGTCCGGTAATTTAACAAAGATTAAGATGGCGTTATGCTAGCAACATGTGTGAGACATTATTAAATGGGAAGTGAATTGCCTCGGGCAGGGGCGGATTTAGGGCCCGCTGTGAACACGCTCAACAAAAAATTATACCGTATATATAAGGTATTTTTCATTTTTTATATACATATATGGATTTTGAACACCCTAAAAAATCAGAGAAGAGGTTGATTAAGTGGTTTAGGGTGTTCAAAATTCATCTTGAGGTTCTAAGTTTAAATCCCAGTCACTACATTTTTATTTTTCGAACCCCTTCAGTGAAAATCTTAGATCCGCTACTGGGCTCGGGCAAAATGTTGATCAAACAAGCACTATCTCATCTTTCATAGTTCAGATGTTGATATTGGTTTGGGCTTGAAAGAATGATAATGTAGTAGCTACTTTACTATGTATTTACAATAAAGAATATCCAATGCCTGGCAGGTGCTGCTGGTTCTTTAAACTTGATCAATAGAAAATGGTGAAATGTTCAAATTGTTCGACATTATTACATAAAGTCTACATTGTGTAAGAGTTCATCCTCGGGATAAAAGTAACAGATATAATGGTTTGCGTATCTCTTCGTAGGAGGATTAGAGATACTACCATTTCAGGCCAGCTTATGTCATCTTGTTGATCCATTTGCATAGTGTACTGAATTGATGCAACTTTCGGTCCTCAGCCTTGTCATATCTTTACTTGATCAACTTCTATTTATAAACCATATATCTATTTACAACTTCTGATTGTGGCTAGCTATCTAAGTGCATTACATTCTCAATAGAAGTTGATAATGTAACGTAGAGATGTGAAAACATGTAGTTTAACGACTTCTAAATGTGCAATACGTTCTAACTTGGAGGAATTGATTCAGTTCGTAGCTGTGTCTTGCTCTCTACTGAGTTAGATGCATCTTGATTTCCTCCTCGTGAGGAATTTTGTTCATATTCATTATCTTAATTCTTCACGTTAAGTAGTTTGCTTTTACTTTGTTGGAGTGTTGAAGTATAAATGAAGAACTTTATATTCATGTCCATCATAAAGGGTGTTCATAGGTATTGTTGCTTATTCTGATGATTTCTCAGTGGAACTTAATTTGCTCCTCTCTTTTGCTTGACTAGGCATTTTACCACCCCGCTTAGGTAGGCCGCACAGTTCATCTCCATCTGTAATTGTGATTGGTGGAGGTATTTCAGGGATAGCTGCTGCACGTTTCCTTCACAATGCATCTTTTAAGGTGGGCATACTCCGGATTTAGAATTCTTTCAAATGTAACAATCTTTTATCCATTCATTCTTAAAAGAAATGCTTTTTATATTTGTCCAGGTGCTCTTGTTGGAGTCACGGGATAGACTTGGTGGTCGGATACATACTGACTACTCATTTGGTTGCCCAGTTGATATGGGAGCATCATGGTGAGAGAATTTAATCTTTTCCTCCCAAATTGTCTTTTTAGATCTGGACGTTTATGCCTTTTAATCTGCAATTAATTGACTCTGTTCATTAAACATTCTTTTCAGGCTCCATGGGGTTTGCGATGAGAATCCTTTGGCTCCATTGATACGTCGGTTAGGGCTAACTCTATATCGCACCAGCGGTGACAACTCAGTGTTATATGACCATGACTTAGAAAGGTATCCTGGATGGAATTACATTGAATAAATGATTTTTTATCATGAATTAGTCTGCACTTTCCCTTTTTTGTTTGCGCTCGTCAAATATAGGTGCTAAATTATTACTTGGTCTAACTTCACCCTGATCCAACCAATCAGAATATCGTAACTAGCAAATTTGTTAGATTGTTTTTGAATTTTGATCAAAAGGACTTACAGTTGGCCTGTGCTCTTTTTCTGTCCCCTTTATATTTCTTTGTGCAAATTAACTAGAGATGCTATTAACTCAGTCAAGAGCTTAATTATGTTTTCCTTTCCTTTTATAGTTACATGCTGTTTGACATGGATGGTCGTCAAGTTCCCAAAAATACAGTTGTTCAAGTTGGAGATGTATTCAAGAAAATCCTCAGTGAGGTTGGTCTTTAACTTTGAACTGCTCAACAATGTTGTGCCTCTTAAGATTTTTAAAAGAAACCAGTGATGATTATTTGTATTGCTTATGCAGACTGAGAAAGTGAGAAATGAGCATAGTCATGACTTGTCAGTTCTTCAAGCAATATCTATTGTACTGGACAGGCATCCAGAGTTGAGGTATGCAGACAAAATGCTTCTTATTTGCCCTGCTATTGTCTGTTGAATGTGGAATCTAGTTATACATGCGCTTACATCTTGAGTTATTTGTGCTGTAGGCAAGAAGGACTTTCCCATGAGGTGTTGCAATGGTACATATGCAGAATGGAGGCATGGTTTGCTGCAGATGCAGACACGATCTCTCTGAAAACCTGGGATCAGGCAAGTGTTTTTTCATTTACTGTTACAATAAACAGTTTATTGGGTGCTTGATGCAGTTTTCAATTTCATTATCTTGCAGTTAAGGTCTTATTTCAAAATATAAAAACTTCGAAGGAATACAAAAAAGGGCTTTACAAAATGTTGTTATAGCTTTCAGACACTTATCTTAACTTATTCCCACATAGCAAATTGGGCACAACCATTTGATAGATATATCCTTGAATATATATGGAAAATTGAATTACTTCCAGGTGAGCAATATTGATGGTTATATTTTGTGTGCAGGAACAAGTTCTCACTGGTGGTCATGGACTTATGGTGCAAGGTTACCACCCAGTCATAAAGGCATTATCAAAAGACATTGATATCCGTTTAAATCACAGGTGCGCATGGGTTTTCTCTAAAATGTGGAAGTTCTACCTTTTTCTCTTTGTTTCTCAATGCAGCTGCAATGACTGTTAAACCACATGAATTTTTACAATCCTATTTCTATTGTAAGAAATGAGGTCACCTTTTTTACACCTTCCGGTTACTTGATTTCCTAAGATATTAAAATCAAAAGTTGTTCCTTTCCTCCATAGAGAAATTCTTTTTAGTTACACCTCAACACCCAAACATGATTATCTCCTGTTTTTCCTCCACAGTATTCTTCAAACCAGTGTTAACAAAGTACTTTCCAGGCACTTGCTAGAAACTGATTATTTTTTTGTGGATCTAATTTACTAGGGTCAAGAGGATTACAAATGGGTACAACAAAGTGATGATTACGGTCGAGGATGGGAGAAACTTTATTGCGGATGCTGCTATTATAACTGTGCCTTTAGGTGTTCTAAAAGCCAACTTGATCAAGTTTGAACCAAAATTGCCGGAATGGAAGCAATCTGCAATAGCAGATCTTGGTGTAGGCAATGAAAACAAGATTGCATTACAATTTGATAATGTATTTTGGCCAAATGTGGAATTGTTAGGTGTTGTTGCACCTACTTCATATGCTTGTGGTTATTTTCTTAACCTCCACAAGGCAACAGGACACCCGGTCCTTGTCTATATGGCTGCTGGAAGACTTGCTTGTGACCTCGAGAAATTATCAGATGAATCTGCTGCTGAGTTTGCAATGCTACAGTTGAAGAAGATGTTCCCTGATGCTGCTAAGCCTGTAAGTAATCTCTGCCTCTAGACTAATTGAATTATAAATCTTAGCTAGTGACATGCATGAAAAAGGACTCAATTTCCGAAGTGTTGCAGAAATGATAATTTACTTTGGTTTATTTTTGGTTCAATTGGTGAGTTTACATTTCATGTCGATTATTACAGTTTGATTATTGTTCATTTACACTTCTCCTTTAACCCAAAAGGTAAAACAATCAGACGGAGGAGTGAAATATAAAAGTAGAAGGAAAAATGAGGAAGCACCTCATCAGCTTTCAATTTCTTTAATTTCTTGTTTGACTGAGAAATCTTTCATTGTAAATTGAATAGAGAAGGAAAAGTGATGCTTTTTCCCATTTATTGATAGAAAGCAAACTACCTGCAATCCTGCATCTGTTTATCTAACACTCCTATAATGTAAACCTTGTTAAAGCACCATGTTCAGTAATCCAAGAATGCCAAGACAGAAGCACTTCTAAGCTCTTTTGTTTAACTGAAAGCAACAGATACTGGTAGTTAATCATCTGGTGCGTTGTACAGGTTCAGTATCTTGTATCTCGCTGGGGTACGGATCCAGACACCCTTGGATGTTATTCCTATGACTTGGTTGGAAAGCCAACTGATGCTTACGATAGGCTTCGGGCACCAATAGGTAATCTATTCTTTGGAGGGGAAGCTGTGAGCAGTGATGATCATCAGGGGTCGGTTCATGGTGCGTATGAATCTGGAATTATGGCTGGTGAGAATTGCCGCCGGCATCTCATTAAAAGACATAGAAGTCTGGAAATGGTTCAGGCTGTTTCCCATAGGGAGGAAACCCATAATGCTGCAGTTCCTCTCCAGATTTCAAGAATGTAATATGCCTTTGGAAATTTGCAAGTTTCATTTCAAAACTTTTGCTCAAGTAGTGAGTTCCAGTATTGTAATGTGACGAGAACAAATTATTGGCGAATAGCATTTGCAAGTTTCATTTCCAGTAACTTGAATAGTGTGTTCCATTTTGTACTTATGTCTCACATGCAACTGAAATGCCAAACTATATATCAAGCTTTCTATTTGACAATGTTGAGAGTTCTACTAGTACTTCTGGCGGATATTGTGTTTTCTTTATCCTTGAACAGGAAATTTGAACTGAAAAGGATTTGACGGGTATAACTAGTTACTATTTTACCGTGGATTGAAATAGGGAGCGAACTACACAAGTAAATCATGACATGCGTATATAGTTTAACATGCTAATAACCAAAATACATCTATGTTCTTCAATTCGCCATACAGACTTATTACCCGTTTGGCCATAAGAATTATTCACTTTATTCCCGAATTTTTTTCACTTTTTTCAAAAGTTACTAGTGTTTGGCCATGAAAATTTCAAATTGGAATTTGAAAAGCAATCAAAACCTTCTTTTTCACTTTTTTCACAACCAAACCTTGTTGAACAAGTACATTTTAACAACAAAATACTATTTGCGAAAACTATGGCCAAACACAACTCCAACTCCAAAATTTCAAAAAAAAGGGAAAAAGTTTTTTATTTCTATGGCCAAACGCCTACTTAAAAAGAGAAAAAAAGAAACCGGAAGTTTGCTTGAGTGGAAGAAAAGCACAATGATGCCTATTTAGGCACTGATAAGTTACCTGATAAAATGTCACAAAAGGGCAAACAGAGCATTGCCATAATTTTTTTTTTTTTTTTTTTTTGAGTTCGAGTGAACTAAGAGTAAACATGTCCAAAGATTAATGAAAACATAGAAATTCTTCTTTCCATAAATGTATCTGGCAGATTACTATTCAATGGATTCAGTTAAAAAACAAAATTCACAAGGCAGAGTTTCGTAGCAAAATTAGGCCTATTCGGGCAAAGGTTAGGTCTTAAGGCAGAGTTTTGTAAAATTCCAACTTAATAATTTTTTTTTTTTTTTTGCCTTAATGCAAACCTCTACCTTAAGGTAGAGTTTTCTTTATCTTTAAAAGCAAAACTCTGCCTTAAGGGAGAGTTTGTCTTATGCCTGAAGGCAAAACTATGCCTTAAATAGAGTTTGCAGTCAAACTCTGTCTGATCAGGTAGAGTTTGAGTTCGAGGTAAAGTTTAAAATTATGCTCGAAGGTAGCAAAACTCTGCCTGAATGTATAGTTTTGCAGGCAAAACTTTAGATTGCGAATACAAACTCTACCTTGCGATTTTTTTAAAAATTTTTGACTAAGCGGGTGTTCGAACCCGGAATCAAGAATTTTTTAGCAAAAGGCCAAAAATTAAAGACCACCCCCCGAATAAGGACAATCGTGCAAATTGCCCATTTTTATAAACCCAATTTAAATTTTATATCAAATTTGGAGTTGATTTGAAACAATTTGGATCTATTATGAAAAAGTATGGTGATTGTCAAGATTTTTGGTCAAATGCTGAAAACATCCGAGTGATTTGTCAGGACTTATGGCCAAAACTCCAACGACTAACATAACTTGATGTTAAGGCAGGTCTTGCGATTTGTTAGGGTCAAAATTTTGACGATCAACATAGCTTGCTACTCCTATTGTATGAAAAGTTTTACCCATTATCAAATAAAAAATCCAGTTTAGCTGGAAACCTGATCCCCATAGGCACCAACACTTGCATAATTTATACATAAATTTCTTCATAACTTATACATATATATTAATTATGCGAAATTATAAATTGGTAACCAAACACAATATTTACAGTAGTATGCTGAATTTTAAAAATGACAACTAAAATATTACCCAGCATGATAAAGCAACCAAACAACCCCTAAGTTATTGGGAAAAGAAAATTCAGTTCGATTCTAACCGTCAAAACGACCCAGAATTTTACAATAAACTCCAACAGGACAGCTAATTTTTGTAAATTTCTTAAATGAGGCCAAAGCTTAAACAGTGCTATTTGTGCAAATAAAAAAATAAAATAAAAAGCCTGGTCGGTGGATGATAAGAAAAGTCCAAATAAAACAGTGGAATCACTATCATTTCGTGTCCAACTAACACATTTTGTTACTATTATTCCTTTCTTCCTAATTCTGCATAAACAAAAAATACACACTGTAAATTCTCCATTTTTGTTCCAATTTTTTTTTTTACCAATCTACTATTTCATGGCATCCACTGGTCACACCAATCTCAATGCAAAACTCGTAAGTTTTATGATCCATGCCATGCATGAAGAAATGAATTTTAATTTACACTTTTTTAAATCTTTAACCTTAATTTTTTCTATTTGATTTTTAGGTATTGTTAGGTGACATGGGAGCTGGTAAATCAAGCTTGGTTATACGATTTGTAAAGGGCCAATTCTTGGAATTCCAAGTATTCTTTCTTTCTTTTCTTTTTGACCCTTCAATTTTGACCATTTAATTTTGACTTTTTTTAGGGTTTTGTATTTTTTGAGTTCATGATATTGATTATTTAGAAAAAAAAAAAGTACAGCTCAATTACCATTGGGTGTTCTAGTTTATAAAATATGATCAGATGTTAGGTTTTTATATTTATGCTTAAATGTACATATAATATACTCCCTCTGTTCCAACTTATGTGGCACAGTTTGGATTTCAAGAATCAAACAGTTTAAAATCTTTAAGTTTTTTGAAATAAAATTTACATATTTGAAAACTACGTAAAAAGTACTATAAGTCACAATGATTGATAATTCAAATATGAAACAATTATGGTCAAAGAAAGACTTGTTTGAATCGTGAAATACATGAAGTGCGACAGAGGGAGTACTATACACATGCTATAGGTATAATAGACATATCAGTATATATGTTTTGTATGTTTCGGCCATATTGGTAAATATGTTAGGCCTAACTATACATATTGGTAAGTTTCGCGATTATTTATCTATCTTTTTCTTTAAGAATCTGGTATCCTAAGCCCACTCGTTTTGATGATGTTGATAATTTGTTTTACAGGAATCGACGATTGGAGCGGCTTTCTTTTCGTCTACACTGGCGGTTAATAATGCTACGGTGAAGTTTGAGATATGGGATACTGCTGGGCAGGAGAGGTATCATAGCTTAGCGCCTATGTACTATAGAGGAGCTGCAGCTGCTATTATTGTCTATGATATCACTAGCTCGGTAAGAAACTACTCAATTGGGAAAATTTACTACTCGAATGAGTCAATACAAGTGCTATTATTGCTGACTTATTAATTACTTTTGATTGATATATTGACACTGCATGTGAAAAGAAATAGGAATAATGGTTGCTTCACTTTCATGCATTTGTAAGGTCGAAAAGTGTAGATTTTAGAGCTAATTAGGGAAAAAGGCTAATCTTGGTTTGCAAATGACTTCCTCTGTCCATAAATCAACGCAGTTAAGAGGGAGATCCCCTTTTTTGCACAAATTTAGAAGGTTAAGTTATTTAATGCCCAATGCAGAAGTGTCACATAAAAAGTGCAGAAAATGCAGTTTACCGTTTTAAGATATCCCATTTCTTGGAAAATTTTGTTCCTTATTGGTGGGAGGACTATGCATGAAATGAGAGAAGCATTGGATAAAGTTTTGGTCTCTGTTGAATTAGGACTACTGAGGGAGAATTTTACTCATGTTTACTTTGGCTTTTGCTTTACTGATCTTGCTTCGTCTTTGCATGATCATAACTCTGTAATATGGATGTCTTCATGTTTATGCACATGTCTATGCATCTAAATTGAGATGTTGTCTTTTGTTTTCTGCTAATTTAGGATTCATTTGCAAGGGCAAAGAAATGGGTGCAAGAATTGCAGAAGCAAGGTGCTAATCCTTTCACCCTACTTACTTTATATAAATATAAAAAGTGAACGTTATAATCTTCTTTCTACTTTGAGTAACTTACGCAAACAGCTCTTTTCTAAGATGTCTAGAAAAGTCTCGAAAATAATCTTGTTGCTTTTTATTTTTCCCTCTATGTTTTTCTTCTTAGTGTCAGGTTTGCTTTTAGTTATCTGGATTTTGTTTTAAAATAACCATGACCCTGTTTAGATGGAGTTTCAGTAAAATAAGCAATTTTCTGACAACGCTGCAGGTAATCCTAACATGATCATGGCTCTTGCTGGAAACAAGGCTGATCTAGAAGATAAAAGGAACGTTCCTGCAGAAGTAAGTTGTACTCTTTGGCAATCCAATTTTCCATGCCCATCATCCTCTTTTTGAGTTCCTTCAATTGGTCCTTGCCAGGCCTTCTTTGTGATATCACAGTTTCTTGGATGCAGATTTTGATTTATTGTTAGTAGTCTCAGGCTCTCAGCTAAACACATCTCCAATCTGTAAGGTTGGCATTTGAGAAAAAAAGAAAGAATAGTTATTGGTGCTTGTTAATGCTTAAGCTTTCTTAAACAAATCATGTATAGGACTAGGCTTGAGGGACAGAAACATTTGAGGCACCCTCTAAGATCTCCAGCTTCAGAGCATGATATAAGACTGAGATACGCATTTGGTGGGAATCAATAGGTATCAAGTATGTCTCGATCCTAAACAAGTTGGTGAAGGCTGGGCTCGGCTATATGAATCCTCTACGTCTATTACCGTATTTAGAGGTTTTATCATAATCAGCCTATTTTATATAAAGACGTTATCCATCAGAGCGTTCCTTTATCTGAATTTGGAGTGGACTATGCTTTGCTAAGCTCTCATAAGCAGAATTTTTTGTGGCAGTCACTTTAGGTAAAATAAATTCAATGCAATTAGTACTCTAGGAGAAGTCTGTTGCCTTCATTTTTTTGGAAATGCTATTTCAGAGTTGAGTTTGTTGCATTTATAAGATGGGTCATAGGTGATGCATAGATCTCTTCAATTTTGGAACAGGAATGAGTTCTCGATCCATCACCTAACCTAACATGTAATTTGCTGTGGTTAAGCTTTTTTAGATCTATGTCAATGTTCTTTCGGAACCTCGAATGTTAAAGATAATCTCTTTAGTTGAAGAGAATGTGAAAGTTAAATAGTGAAAATTCTTAGAGAAGATAACTAGAACTAGGTGTTCTTATGAGCTGGATTTAGAGACCAAAGCCAACACTAAATTGTAGAGAGCAACATAAATAATCGGATCGCTATATTTTAGCTCGCCACTGTAACGTTTTTGGACTGGGGGAAGGATATCTGCAAGTGACAGGGAATTCGCTAATCTTTGTCACTCCGCTTAATCATATGCATGTTAGATAACTTATTTAGGCTTCTTTCCTGTTCAATATCTGATGTAGTTCAATATCTTCATTGACTTTGGTTTTTCCTAATAGTGTTCTTGGTGACTTTACAGGAGGCACGCTTGTATGCGGAGGAAAATGGCCTCTTTTTCATGGAGACCTCCGCCAAAACTGCTGTGAATGTCAATGATATTTTCTATGAAATAGGTATGTTGCGTTGCTTTTCTTGTTTATATATTTCCTTTTGTTGCTCGGTTTGTTCTTCATTTATTTCCATGGTATATATTAAGAGCACACAATAATATTATGAATCCAAGCTTTTGAATCTTAATGGTATAAGTCAAATGTAGTTTTACCTTCTGTAGTCATCATCTTGTGCTTATCCTATTATTAAACTGTTAAACTAATTAATTTTTGCAATATTGACCAGATAGTGCCCCCACCCCCCCACCCGACCCCCCCCCCCCCCCCCCCCCCGTGAAAAAAATATTTTTTTTGAAAAAAAAAGTTGACTTTTTTTTTTTGCACCCACCCTGCACCCTACCCATCCCCACACCCCCTACCCCCCTCCCCCCAATGCAAAAAAAAATATTTTTGAAAAAAAAAAAAAGTTTTTTTTTTTTGTTTTTTATAGGGGACAGGGGCGTATATCACTTTTTTTTTTTCAGCTGGAAGGGGAGGGGGGCGTATGTTTTGTTTTTCAAAAATTTAATTTTTTTTGCGTCGGGGTGGGGGGAGGTGTAGGGTGCGGGGTGGGGTGCAAAAAAAATATTGTTACGCTTCTCAACATTGGATCACAAAATGTCTTGATAAATATAATGTAATTGAGTTACCAAAAAAAAAATATATTAGATTAAAAAACATGGTATATTTTCAACCAAAAATCTAAAAGGCACAAGTGTAGACTACAATTTTTTTTTTTGCACCCTACACCTCCCCCGCACCCCTACCCCCTCCCCCCCGACGTAAAAAAAATTAATATTTTTGAAAAAAAAAAGTTTTGACGTTTTTTTTTGGGGTTTTTTGCACCGCCCCCCCTCAAACCCCGCACCCTACGCCCCCCTCCCCTCCCAGCTGAAAAAAAAAGTTGACTTTTTTTTTCATTACAAAAACTTTTTTTTTTCAAAAATATGCCTTGGTGTTTACTTTTTTTTCCTTCAAGTGGGAGGGAGTGGGGGGAGACTTGGGTTACCGAATTAGTTTAATTAATTTTATAAGCCAACCAATAGAAAAATGCCACGTGTCTAATGAGAATATTCAGGAATAAGGGTATTTTAGACCCAATAGGTGGATGGTAAGGGTATTTGGGCTTAAAGGTGGATGGAGGGTATTTTTGCACCATTTCAATAGTTCGAATTTTTGGCCTCTTTCCGTATTATGAATCCAAGCTTTTGAATCTTAATGGTATAAGTCAAATGTAGTTTTACCTTCTGTAGTCATCATCTTGTGCTTATCCTATTATGTCTGTTTCTTTTTCCTCGACGAATATCACATGTTTAGTTATTTTGTTTCGGTATTAGCAACATTGGATCACAATTAAATCCAAAAATCTTAGATTGGCTTATTGTTCAACCTATACTCGAAGGGTTGAAGGAAGATAGTATGTCAACCTTGCCTTGGTGTTTACTGCCTAAGTGAGGCGAGCCGAAGCACTTAGCTTCGCTACACCTAGTTTTAAAGCTTAAGCAGCTTGAGTTGGTCTTTGCACTAAACTGCTATCCAAGTGAGGCAAGCCGAAGCACTCAGCTCTCACTATGCGTAGCTTTAAAGCTTAAGCACACCTATTTGCTTGAGCCTCGGTTTAGCCATACTATAGTTTTTTAAGGCATGTCTTGTACCCTGGTGCGTAGATTGGAACTGTATAAGATTCAACTCGTCTGAAATTGTTTGGGGGTGATGAGAGGAGAGTAGTTTACATTTACCTTCTATTTTCCCTTCCTTTTCAATTGGAAAAGCTTGAAAAGGCTGATAGAGTGGTGCTCTCTCTCATTTGTTGAGAAAATGAATTCTCGTTTAACCCTTTTCACAACAAACCACCTTCAACCTCACTCAAATATTTTATGAGATCTTACTAAGAGCCCATTGGATTAGCTTAAAAAAAAAGTGGCTTTTAAGCATAAGTGCTTAAAGTACTTTTTAAGTGCTAAAAGTTATTTTATAAATAAGCAGTTGATAAAAGTGCTTAAAGGGTTTTTAGAATTAAGGGTAGTATTGGAATTAACAGAAAAATATAAGGGATAAAAGGGTAAAGTTGTTGGTCAAACCAAAATGGCTTTTAAGCCAAAAAAAAAAAAGTTGCGGTTGAGCAACTTCTTGGTTTTGGCTTATTTTAAGCACTTTTTAACTTAATTTAAGTTGTTTTCTATTTTTGCTAAACACCCAAATAAGTTAAAAATGGCTTATAAGCTGCTTTGACCAACTTATAAGCCAATCCAAACGGGCTCTAAATCCTAGCATGGGAATTTACCCTATGCTTATTATAGTTTTTGATACTTGTATCAATCTTACATCATGGGTGTGACTGTTATCCTCAATTAAAAGCTACAACTACTATTGAAGTGCTGCCGCCACTCTCCTTAACACACTGATGCCATATCACTTCCTTTCATGCCCTAGCAAAACATGAGAGATTTTCTTTTGGTAAGATAATTGCATTCCTAGGCTCCAGAACCAACCCCCCCCCCCCCCAAGAGGAGCATTTGATAGACCATAAAATAGTGTAGATGCCATCACTAATGTGGATTCTCCCCTCAAAAAAGAATCTTAAATATGAATTGTTAAGCAAGTATATACCACCAAATTAGATTTTCTTGGAAGTAGGAGCTAAGCATGCAGGGCTCACTCCAATCTTATTGTCAGTGAGCTTAAACTAGGTTGCTCAAGAGATTAGCCTAATTATGATCTCACGAGATTGGACTAATTTTAGTCACAATAATTATTGAATCCATGTTTGTTTTCCGGTAATATGGTTAACACTAGGTTAACTTCCAGCTCCAGGGCAGCAACTGGTAGCAGACATTTTTTCTATATGACAAGTGGATAATTGATAATTATAGCTGTTTGTTTCACTAGCATGTCGAATAGGAACTGAGACTTCTCTTGGATTTACCATCAAATGTACTGTACAAAGGGAGCTCTAGCAAGGAAGGGAGCTCTAGCAAGGACTTAATTGCTGCCCATGTCTCCGCAGGATTGGAGCAGGGCTCTGTGGATTACCGCTATAATGTTACTAAACTTTACCACCTTGGACTGTGGATGTAGTCGTCAGCTCTACAGATCCCATATAGAATTTAATTTGAATGTGATTGATCAGTTTAACCTAATTAATAAGCAAGAAAAAAGCTAAATAGGACATTGTCTCACTTGCAAAATCAAATGCTTTAGTTGGAAGTTGGGACACTATTTTTCAGTGTCTCCTGAATGAGATAATATAAGTGAAACTGTTGATTTATGAATTAACATAGAGCAATTGCCAATTGCTAGCAGATATTTCATTCCAAAGTAGACGTATGGTTAATGCTCCCTCTATCCAACTATGAAAGATTACCCTTTTATGTGATATTTTTACTATAACATCAACTTTCACTTGAATGTATTTTCTACTACAACATATAATATTCCATTTGTAGCCAGCTTGTGTATTTACGATATACATTATTAACACAAACGGTTTTTTTTTTTTTTTTTTTTTTTTTTTGGGGGGGGGGGGGGGGAGGGATAAAGAACGGAGCTATCTATTTATATTCCTATAATTACAATAGGGGTGTAAGTGCATCATGAGATTCGGGGGTGAAACTGCAGTTACCTGCCATAATGATATACCAATTCTCTAAGAGGGGGTTGTAACCTTGGGATTGAGGTGAAGGGGGTAGCAGCTGAGATCAACTGTTGTAAAAGATGCTAGTTTTTTAAAGTTATATAACTTGTTGAACTTTAGAAGAACAGTTTAGTATATCTTATTGAATTATTAAACTTCTATGTGATGCTCTTTGGGAGCTCCAGGTGGGACTAGCAGGATGGATTTCTTAAATTTTTGTTCTTTCAGGGCTTACACTTTATATAGGTCTTTTACTTTTGTTGTGTCAGAACAGTTGAATATGTCTTTTTTATTCGCTTCGATGCCCTTAATCCTTGGAGTTTGCGGTTTCGCAGCTAAACGGTTGCCTACAGCTCAACCCCCTCAAAATCCAGCCGGAATGGTTCTTGAAAGACAAGCAGAAGGATCCCGAGCTGCATCATGTTGTACTTGAAGATCATCATCGTTCATAAATTCATTGAACCTTTCGTAATCCTTGTCTGGAGTTCACTTGTTCTTTCATGCTGTGCTTGTACTGAACATGAAGTCTGGAAATGAGAGTGGCATGGTTCATATGGAGAGAGATATAGAGAGTAGAATATGTAAACCATATATTCAGAAGTTCCCTTCATAGAGGCAAGCTATTGTATGGAGCACCTGAATTAATGCACATTGGTTTGGTCCTCGCCTCATGCTCCTTGTTTCTTTCCTTTTCTATTTTGTAAATGATTCTAATTTCCATCGACCTCTTCATTTCCAACCTGATCATTAATATTGATAAATGGACGCTGTTACTCCTTAAATTCTGTATAACCTGCTTTTTTTTTTTTTTTTTTTTTTTTGCATAATGTTGTGGAACTTGTAATTTGCTTCAGTATAAGAAAAAATATGAAGAAAATGCACTATCTCAGACTATATAAGAGCTGATCTTATGCACAATGGTTATTATTTCTTAAAAATATGTAAAGTTAAGATGGAAAACTAAAGCAGTTTATCAACAAGCTTACACAATTATTATTCATATTGCTCCAATTTTTATGTATAAATTTAACCTGAGATATACGTTGTACTAAAATAAAACCATGGTGGAACGGTGCCTTGGGAATAAGACGGTAGTGTTTTATGTTCGGCCTATGTGTGCGATTTCTCTTCTTAGAGGAGAAATGTGACATGTAGCTATTTATTTATTCGTCTCATTTTAACATCCCTTTTAGCTTTTCTCTTGAAACAATACTTATTTGGGTTAATTAATACGTCGTTGATATTTATAAATCTACTAGTTACATGAGGACTGTGCTTACAAACTCATACTTAGATCTAATTTTTTTTAAAAATATCACTTGTGTTACATTTTTTCAATTGCATAATTAATTTAATCTATTGGCACATGTATCATTAACTTATTGGTAAGTCTTTATAATTATTAGAGTTTTTCAGTCACATAATTGAATAATTTATAAAAAGTAAATTATTTATGAGGAAAGAAGTTTGGAATGAGAATTAGTAAATACAAAGAAATACAAGATTTGATATTCACTAAAGAAGCAAAACTTTGGAGGTTTAAAACAAATAAAGGGTGGGGTGCTTATCGGTCGGTTTATCGGTTTATGGTTTATAGACACACTTAACCGATAACCAAACCAATAAGATATTCGTTATCGGTTTTAATCAGTTTAGGTCCTTAACGGTTCAGTTTTCGGTTTAACCGATAAGAAAATACTTTCTTTTTTTTTTTGTCTTGTTTTCATTTGTTCATATACATTGCTTTCATGCATAAAAGTCTACACAAATTACAAGCAGAAGCAAATTTCAAGACGTTATTAGTAAAACAAACTTGTGTTCTTTCTGGTCAAGTTTGAGAGAACTAAAGTGTCGCTTATAGAAATACAGTCCTGGAACGAAAGTAAGAATTTAAGAAATAGAGTTTGTATTTAAAAGCTAAAGTCACAAATATAATTAGAGATAAAAAGGTAATTTTAATATAATTTTATTGGGTTATCGGTTTAACCTTTAACTAAAACCTCAAAGTCAAAAACCAGCCTGATAGTCCAATAAAAATATTTACAAAACCATTTAAAAACCGTTAACCCAATAATCCGATACGGATAATCAATAACATTTTTCTCAGTTCGGTTCATCGGTTAAACCGAATTTTGCACATTCCTAGTGTGTTCGGTATGGAGGAAAACATTTCAAAAAATGTTTTTTCAATTTTTTCATGTTTGGTTTTGTAGAAAAATAAGTTCCTTAAAAATGAGAAAAATAACTTTTTTGGTGATAGTAGAAAAATTGGCAAGCTAGCATCAACAGGTTTAAAACCCAATGATAGCAATATTGTTTCCGTTTAGAAGGACAAAAATCAAGGAATGAAGAGATAGAGATCAAATTAGGTCTTCCATTGGATATTCTTTTTCTTTTAACAACACCCCCACCCCCCAAAGGCCAGGGGCCCCCCTTTTGCTCCGTTGATGACTCGAACCACAACCTTCGGGTTGGAGGTGGAGGGTGCTTACCATTTGAGCAACCTCGTATCTTCATTTGGATATTCAATGTTGCAGTTAAAACTTTTTATGTGTTGTACATGTGCTGGCTAGGTGTTGTACTTATTGGAGTGACTGGCTTTTAAAAAGATTAGACAAATTGGTCGTGAAATGAAACGGAGAACCACCAAAAGATGCGGTGCAGCGGAAGGGGCTACTCCTCTCTTAATTAGAGGTTTCGGGTTCGAGCCTTGAGTATGAAAACATCCTTGTTAGGGAGCGCTTCCCCTGAATGGGCCTTACGCGGCGTCAATCTGAATTTAGCAAGGTTCAATACGGATACCGAACACCGAGTGAAAAATAAAAAAAAGGAATAGATAATGGGACAACTGTTGTTTTTTCATGAAAAGGACAGAGGAAGAAATACACAATAGTGATTTCCTTAGTAAATACACGCGTTCATTTAGAAGCTAATGGTGATGGTATGAGACAAGACCAAGTACAAGGTACCATTTACATAGCTCATTGTACAAATCTTCACAGCCTAAGTTGTCTTTTTAAGATAACATCACAACCTAAGCTTTGGGATATATTAGGAATTTCTCCTAAGAGGCCCCACCAAAGGTTTGTGAGGACGACAAAAACTACATGTGTTTATTTAGAAGCTAATGGTGATGGTATGAGATAAGACCAAGTACAAGGTATCATATACATAGCTCATTATACAAATCTTCACAGTCTAAGTTGTCTTGTTAAGATAACATCACAGCCTAAGCTTTGGGATATATTAGGAATTTCTCCTAGGAGGCCCCACCAAAGGTTTGTGAGGACGACAAAAAATATACATGTTTATTTAGAAGCTAATGGTGATGGTATGAGATAAGACCAAGTACAAGGTACCATTTACATAGCTCATTGTACAAATCTTCACAACCTATGTTGTCTATTTAAGATAACATCACAGCCTAAGCTTTGGGATATATTAGAAATTTCTCCTAGGAGGTCCTACCAAAGGTTTGTGAGGATGACAAAAAATACATGTGTTTATTTAGAAGCTAATGGTGATGGCATGAGAAAAGACCAAGTACAAGGAACCATTTACAAAGCTCATTGTACAAATCTTCACAGCCTAAGTTGTCTTTTTAAGATAACATCACAGCCTAAGTTGTTTTTTTAAGATAACATCACAGCCTAAGCTTTGGGATATATTAGGAATTTCTCCTAGGAGGCCACACCAAAGGTTTTTTAGGACGACAAAAAATACACGTATTTATTTAGAAGCTAATGGTGATGGTATAAGATAAAACCAAATACAAGGTACCATTTACATATATCATTGTACAAATCTTCAGCCTAAGTTGTCTTTTTAAGATAACATCACAGACAGCCTAATGTGAAATAGTCCCACATCGGGGCCATCGTGGGACGTGTGGTCTCTTTAAATGGCTTGGGCAATCCTCCTTCCTTTGAGCTAGCTTTTAGGGTTGAGTTAGGCTCAAGATCTATTCTTAACATGGTATCAGAGCATGACCCATCCCAATTATTATTTCCCGATGTTGGGCCCTGTATCAAATTGCCTATGCACCAGATGTCCAGTCCTGGGAGTGAGGTGGGGTGTGAATTAGTCCCACATCGGGGCCATCATGGGATGGGTGGTCTCTTTAAATTGTTTGGGCAATCCTCCTCCCTTTGAGCTAGCTTTTGGAGTTGAGTTAGGCTCAAAATCCATTCTTAATACCTAAGGTTTGGGATATATTAGGAATTTCTCCTAGGAGGCCCCACCAAAGATTTGTGAGGACGACAAAAAGTAAGGATTCACCCATATATTAAGTAGTAATTTTTTACTATTAATCATAGTACTGCAATATTTTTATATATCAACAAATATTTTGATTGATAAGTACACAAATTGGTTTACTCGATCGTAAGTTATATATGCCAAGGACATTACTGGAATATATATATATATATATATATATGTTGGTGTTCTCAGTGTCAGTGAGACCTTGCATTTTAGTGCTCCCCTAACATAAAGGGGAGCTTTTTCTAAGTGGGTCGCTTCGCTTATATATAACCCACACTATATATATTTCATTGCCGCTAAGCAACATTTTCTGATATAAGAGTATATATCAACCGATTTTTTTCTTCCATTTGAATTGATTTCAATAATCCTAGTTGCTTTAATAGGTAATATATAAAAATATTAAAACTTGATATATATATATATATATATATATATATATATATATATATATATATATATATATATATATATATATATATATATATCCGGTTCTAAACTAAATGCAATTCAAACAAGAGCAAACATTTGATAACAAACGCACCTCACTAGATAATACAGCATAATGGGGAGAAATTGGCAAAAAGGTATTTATTTGGACCACTAATTAAGTTTTAGCCAGTGTTCCAAAATTATTCGGTATTTAGTCACTTTTTAATGTGGAAATAAAATATTGATAATAACACTCCTAGTTAAAATACGAAAAAAGTACTCTAGGAAACTCGTACTGGAGTTCAAACATTTATTAGCTTGAACTCCATGAATCAATAAATATTTGAATTTCATGAATTGTTCATGGAGTTTGAAACTCTAGCAAAGTTTCGAATTCCAGCACATTGAGTTGGAACTTGTCAAAGCTTTGAATTCCATGTGTTAGAGTTATTGTGTTTTAGCTAGGAATATTTTTATATAAATATTATTTTCATTATAAAAAAAAATGGCTATTTCTAAGTTACATTTAAAGGACTAAATTGCGTCCGAGCTAATATTTACATCATAATGTCATTTACGTTTATGCATGTACAGCATCGCCCGAAGTCTGATAACTGTTAGTCGACCTACTAATTATATTGCGGTAATGGGCCAATGCCTATATACCCAACTTTTTTTTACAAGACATCAATTGTTATGCTTGAAATTCATTTCTCATAGATAAGTGGAAGGTGCTTGTTCTCCATTTGCTTGTACTTATGCACTTCATTTACATGGTGGCTTTCACAAGCTTTTGAGTAAAGGGGCCAACTCAAATTATATTTGTTGCATTTTATTCTGACAAGTTATCAATACCTCTATCTCTCGAATGACAAAAAGTTTACCTAACTGTGTTGTCTCTTCTTCCACCTTTTTCATTATGTATAACAACCATGAAATATGCATAAAAAATGACCCACATTGACAAGGACCGATTTCCTTCATTGGGTTTATTCTGAGCTGTACTATGTACACACAAAATATCAGTCCTTTTGATGAAATATGAGTCATAGGAATCAATGTACTATGTACACACAAATTAAAACATCAGTCCTTTTGATGAAATATGAGTCAAAGGAATTAGTGACGTACGCAGGATTTTTCATAAGTAATGTCACATTTTATATTGAGAATAAATAAATAAAGCACTATAAAGTCGTATTAAAGAAAGAGAGTACAATATAAATAAAACACAGCTCACGTATATTACTATAACTCTTCTCATGAGTATTTACTTTTTGATTATATTTAAAATGACCTCATTAAAAATAATATTTTAACGCTTTTTTATATGTATATAATGCACCAAACTATCACTAAAAAACTCATCATTCATTTGATTCCGCAATCGTTTTAATCAATTTTGTTGGAAAAAAAAATGAAAGGAAAGGAAAAAAGAAAAAAAATAGCACAACAACTAGAAAACAGCAGCATAGTGTGTGAAAAATATATAATTATCGCCAAAGAAGACAAAAATATTTATAGACTGAATGGTATAGTGCTTTTTTAACTTCTAAGAGGTTGGTGGTTCGAAACTCTCCTATCTAGATGGGGTGCAAATATTTTAAGTTTTAAGATAGCAAAATAAAGCTATGAGGTTTCGAACTCAAGACCTCCAATCCAAACTAGAGGTGCCAGACCAGCTAAGCTATAACGCTTTTTATGTCTAGCAGTGTCATTTTATTCAATATATCCTTATTTCGTTTCTGCTTTTTAGTTTTACTAGTTTCTGGATACGCACGTTGCGCGTGTAGTTCATATAATGAATATAAAATATTTTAATAGATTACAGAAGTTATATAGTAAAACTTAAAAAGTATGTTCAAAAAGTATGTTTAACAAAAATAATGTAAGATTTCGCTTTTTAGAAAGTTTTGATCTTTTGCAGTGATTAACCGCAGATAAATTCCTATTGAATTTTGTGTGAAGAAACCAAATATGAAACAAAATAGAATACAAAGCAGATCATATTTATTTATTCTTTGTAACAGGAAGAAGAAGGATATCCTAACTACAGGTGAACAGAAGCACATTATGATTATAACATTAACTATGCACGTGAAGAGAATAACAACTATGCAAAATGCAAAAGAATAAATGCTGCAAACTGGTATCGAATCCCTGACCTCTAACAGGAACATTGAACCCACTTGACCATCACTCCACGAGATTGCTTTGGTCCAAGTGGATTCAAAATTATGAGTTATGTCATCTACAATTATAAGGATAAATATTAGTTAATCTGGGCAAATAATAAAGCATAATACTCATTGTTAGGTTGAAAATTTATTGAAAGAAAACTAAGGATATGGTAAAAAAGACATCGAACATACCTCACTACAACAGAATTACATTTTATCAATAGTACACAAGTCAACGAAAAATTAAAAAAAAAATTTAATTGTATAACGTGGACTCATACAATATAAATTGTAAAAGTGGATCATAGACGTTTTACAAATATATTTTGTAAAACGTGGACCCATCCACGTTTTACCTCTAAATTATTTTTTTTTTTTTTTTTTTTTTTTTAGAGCACTAAAAAAAAAATTTAGTAAACTTTTTTTTTTTTTTTGGTAACACTTAGTGTGTTTTTTTTTTCATACTTTGACCAATGATTAATCGTGTGTGAAGACTAATATTTTATATAGAAATATTTTTTTTAATATTTAATGAATTAGAATTTTATTACATCAAGGATACGTAGACAAATTCGTCATTTTAGGGGTTGAAAATGAAGTTTTGTTTGAAAAAACTTAGTGTTTGAAATTTTAAGGTTATTTTAGTCAACTTTATATGTTGAGAAAATTAATCGCCTTTATTTTCAAAAATTGAAACCGCAGAAGTGAAATTGACATTCAAGTACATTACCTTGGGATTTTTACGTTGAAATCTATTGCGTATCATCATCTTATAAGTAAATAAAACTGAAAATTTCACGCCAATTTGGGGGAAAATCGAAATCAATGGGATAAAAGGCGTTTTTTTTAAAAATCACACTTCGGCCAAACCGCCCTTGTGGCATTTGTCCGCATAGATCTCGAAAAATACGCAAGTTCAAAAAAAAAAAAAAAAAAAAACGCGTAAAAACCGAGACGCAAAGTTATGACCATCTAAAGTTTGACCACTTTACAACTAGTTTTTCTCCCTATATTTTTTAGAATTATATTTATATTCAAAATAATGTTTTATCGTGATTAAAAAATAACACGTATTAAATCAAAACCTTAAAAAATAAAACACTTAAACCTTAAACAAAACTTATTTCTAAACAAAAAACCCCTAAAATGACTATCCAAATCTAGTATCCTTGAATTTAATAGAGCCTACATTATTGTAAACTTAAAAAATATATTCTATATAAAATATTGACGTTTCTAGTCTTCACACACGACTAATCATTGGTCAAAGTATGAAAAAAACATAAGTTTTTTCAAACAAAACTTACTTCGGGCATTTTCAACCCCTAAAATGACGATCCGAACGTCTACGTATCCTTGATGTATTGAGCCTACATTATTGTACGAGAAAAAATATCAATTCTATATAAAATATTGACGTTTAGTTTCACACACGATTAATCATTGGTCAAAGTATGAAAAAAGTTTTGACACTTACTAAATTTTCTTTTTTTAGTGAAAAAAAAAAAAAAAAAAAAAAAAAAAAAATTTAGAGGTAAAACGATCATACAAAATATATTTGTAAAAGTGTGAAGATCCACGTTTTACATTTATATATAGAATCAGAAGCCACGTTATACATTAAATTTTTTTTTTTTTTAATTTTTCGTCGAATAACAACTTGCAAAAAAAAAAAATTTGGGGTATATCGTGGATCGAATCCCAGGATATAAATTGAACCCCTTTGGTATATAAAATTTTTGGGCACCCCACGACATTGCTTTGGTCCTTGGATCAAAAAGGTATATCACCATATTTTTCAATGAAGTGGTTTCATTTGAACCCTCTTGCACCTATGTTGATCCGCCCCTGCTTTTAGTATTATATGATATACATATTTAGTGAAATTTTTTGATGAAGCAGTGTCACGTGACATCCCTCGGCAAAGGGTAAATCCGCCCCTGATAGGAATTGAAGCGCAACCCTATTCTACATCTAAATTGTCAAATCTCCAAAACAATGATCTAATTCTTCTTCCAGAAGACAAAAGAGAAACAAAAATTCTCCCGTAAATATAGTTCAAGCTAGTTTAATTTATCTACATCAACAATCTAAACAAATATTACATTCCAGGCCGGTCACATTACATATATAGCTGTACAACTTACCTTATTTTCAAGATTACCTAATTTTTATTGAGAATCACATATAAATTTCTTTCGAGCGATATGATGGGATATAATTATTTTACAGTACTATGAGTATAAATAAGTTTAACATTATATTTGTGATTGCAAACCAACGCGATTGGGCTACTCTTCGAGTCTATTCATGAAGAAGGAAGCATTTGAGGAGCTAGAAGAGAAGATCTCAAGAGTCTGCAACATTTGAAAGGTGGCTTGGGAAGCTTTGGAGAAGACATCCCAAAGTGGCTAAAAGTGGCTATGAACATGATTTTGATCCCGAATGGTTATATACTTTGATAAGTTCTAACAAATTTAAGGAAGAAGTTCCAAAGCATATGGCTCGTCTTCGGTCTAACTTCATAAAACCTAAAATCTCACCCCTCGCTTTCTCCTTCCGATAGTGTCTATACACTTTATTTCAATAGATAATTGAGCTTTCATTAGCAAGAGCAAACATAAACGTCGAATCAGTCGAATTAATCCTTCAAGTTTGAAGTTTAGCTTACTTGTACGTGGATGTACATTACGAACAATAACTCATTGTGCATCTACACCACGACAAAATTAGTTAAAACAAAAGGATATGCTTTTGTACAGTCTCATGCACTTTTTTTTTTTTTTTTTTTTTTTAATTTGGTTAAACAAGATAATATAATATGCGCCATTAGAAAATGTAGGGTCCTCGTGGGCAACGGAGTCACAAGCTATGTAGCTATTACAGTTAATTTTAATACTTGCACAAAAAAAAATGATTAATGCGATTAGCCCAAATATTACAGAATTGAAATAAGCATATAATTATGTGGCAATTAATAGTTGAAGAATACTCCACTAATTGATATCTGATTTGTCTATTTTTTTTTTAATCAACCTCACCAGTCACGTATCCAAAAGATAGTATATTCACTCTCATTGGTATGTCAATGTCTAGGGGTATAATATACACTAAATAATTTGTGTCAAGTTTAGGAGGAAGTCTCAAAATATTATGCCTATATAATTAATATGCATCATTACAAAAACGTAGGATATTTGTGAACAATGGATTTACAAACTACATAGGTATTACAGTTAAGATAAGTACAATTAGCTGAAACGTTACGTACAAAAAGAGTTCCTAACATATTTAACCATACCGCTCTACTAGCAAACACAAGAGGAACTGATAACAGATCGATGTAGCTTATCAAAAAGTTGTTTCTTTGCTCTTTATTTAGCTAGTAAATCTATCTTTTTCTGGTCCCTCTCTAACAATGTCAGATCTCAGGGCCTCTGAGATGCATCATTAATAACTTGTATTCAGATAAAATAGTTTGGTAAGTATCATTATTGTGTTTAAGTAAGTTAATTACCTCCTTCGAATCTACACATATCTGCAACAGTTGGTAATTGTTCATCTAAGTGATCCTGATCAATTCTTGCAGTAGTGTACACAAACTTTTTTTCCCTATTTGGGACATAAAACGTCATCAACCAAATTAAAGAATATTGGAGACAAAAAAAAATTTCGTTTGGAAATTGGATTTGAGATAGTTGTGTCGTGTCAGAATAAATTCATAAAGAAACTTTTGGAAATTTATTTTTTAAGGCTGGAGATCAGAAGCAACTCCCAGTCACCATGTGGTTTCTGCTTTTCAATGTCAATTCACAGTCCCAACACTGGATAAAAATGTGGTCCAACTTACTATAGTATGTGATAGA
Source organism: Lycium ferocissimum (assembly GCF_029784015.1). Taxonomy (NCBI): domain Eukaryota; kingdom Viridiplantae; phylum Streptophyta; class Magnoliopsida; order Solanales; family Solanaceae; genus Lycium; species Lycium ferocissimum. Next base: position 353,660 of record NW_026726335.1, on the reverse strand, counting down.
TGAAACATTACAACACCAAGTAGGTACTTCTCGCTTCAAAATAAGTGTCCATTTAAACTTTTTTACACCCCCAAAACATTAACTATTCCTAGAAAAGTAAGTATTTTACTTAAAATACTTTTAATTAATAAGATTCTTGCTTAATTATTGCTTTGAGTAAAGAGGAAAAAATCTGAAAAAATAAAGTTAATCTCATTTTGATTTTGTAAGTTAACACTTATTTTGAACCAAAATAAAAAGTTTAAGTGAACACTTATTTTGAACCGGAGGAAGTATTTTCTTTTCTGATTCCTAGTAGTTAATGTTGCTACGTTCGAACTTGATTTATAACCTTGATTTTAAATATTCAACCATGTATATAACTGTACGTGGGAGTGAAAACATTGAATTACATCTTCTGTATAGTGGCGTGTGCTAGATTTTGCACAAGCAATGTCTATTTATTGTCACAATTTGACTTGTAAGTGAGTATGGCTCTTGAACTATGATGGTTTTAAGACTACTTCTCATCCCAAATTGATATTTAATTTATACTATTATTTTCAAGCGGTATTATTTGTACAACTTCAACGTGGTCCTGGTTGAAGAATCAACTTCCAATCCCCAAAGGTTCATCGTTTTAACCTGCAACAATAGCACTCCATCCGTTCGTTTGGCCGTAGAAACCCAAAAAAAATTCATTTTTTTAGGAATTTTTGAAGTTGGAGTTGGAGTTATGTTTGGTCATAGTTTTTGCAAATAATAATTAGTTTTTGAAATGTACTTTTCCTAAAAAACTTGAAATGTGATTTATATCCCTTAATTTCTAAAAGCTAGTAAAACCACCCAAACCAATTAATAAACATAACCAGTGCGAGAAATATAGCAATTACACTTGAGATCAGCACATGGAGTGCTCAAAACTAATGGTTTCTTTCCATCAAAAGGCTGCAATGGAGTCTTACTGGTGTATACAAAAAAAATATAACATCTCTAAATATGGTTTTGTTGTGAAATTCTCACCTACTTATTTTCTTTTAGAGGCTTTTTAGCACATGATGTTCAATGTTATTAGAGTGGAGAGCAACTGAGTTTCTTTTGACCAGTGAAAAAATTTGTATGAGCTTTTAGGGTAAAAATTGAGCAACATAAACTTTTGGGATAAAAATTGAAAACAAAAAAATAAAAAAAGTTGTATTTGAGATTTTTATGGCCAAACACCATAAAGTGAAAAAATATTCCGGAAAAAAGGGAATAATTCTCATGGCCAAACGGGTCCTAAGATTGTGACTTGACAACCTTTTTCTCATCACACGCCAAAATTACAGCACTCCCTCCGTTTCAATTTATAGCACATATTGGACTTTGCACCAAATTGAAAAGGAAAGAATTTTTTTTGAAACGTATGGTCTAAAATAAGTTTTAAACATTTGAGTGACTGTAAATCTCATTAAGGATAAATTAAGAAATTTCAAGTTAAATTATTTTTAAATAAAAAAAGGTTACATTCATTTTAGAACAGACTAAAAAGAAGTGAGTCACATTAATTGAGATAAAGGAAGTACATATTTAATATTTGGAACCGTGAAAAGAAAATGAAATGTCTTTACAACTATTGTATATAGAATGCACGTAAGGGTAAGATAATGCATACAGTAAAACTCCAATTAGATACTACTATGTAACTAAAAATTGATTTCATTAAAAAGTAATCCTTGTGGTAATATTCAAACATTTGTCCGTCTTTCTTTAAGCATTTCTACAATCACTAAAGACGAGACATAGCATGAATCTGCTCATGACTTTGATCGTAAACCCGAGGCTTTTCCCTGTTGACTTGGCTTGATTTCTTGCTTGTTTGATTTGCATTTTCCTTTATCTTTGCAACTGCTCTCAAAAGATTCTTCTGCACTTTCCCTGTTCCAGTTTTGGGCAACTCTTCCACAAATTGAACCTTCTTTGGTACCATGAATCCCGGTAAGTTCTTCCGACAATGTGCTATGATGTCTGATTCTTTAACCGTGGAGTTGTTCCTCAAGATAACAAAGGCACATGGACTTTCACCCCACCTAGGATGTGGCATGGCCACAACAGAGGCCTCTACTACATATGGATGTTTCGTGATCGCACTTTCTACTTCCACGCTGCTTATGTTCTCTCCACCTGAAATGATCACATCTTTGCATCTGTCTTTGATTTCCAAATACCCATCTGGGTGAATCACTCCCATGTCTCCTGTGAAAAACCAACCATTCTTGAATACTTCTGAATTCGCCTTTTCATTCTTTAAGTACCCTTTCATGATACTGCTTCCCCTCAGGCATATCTCCCCTGTTGCTTTCCCGTCACGAGGCACGCTTTCCATAGTCTTGAAGTTCTTCACATCAACATCAGCAAGTGTTAGTATGCCCAGGCCTTGTCTTGCTTTTAACTTAGCTTGATCTTCCCAGGGTAATTTGTTCCACTTAGATTGCCACTCGCACACCAGGGCTGGTCCAGTGGCCTCGGTGAGCCCATAGGCGTGGACCACGTGGAACCCCAGCCTCTCGATTTTCTCGAGAAGTGGTGCTGGTGGGGGTGAACCCCCTACCAGTATATGAACTGGGTTTGTTAGCTGGCGCTGCTCGTGTGGCTTGGCCTCAAGGATTATGTTGAGAACAATAGGGGCAGCGCACATATGCGTTACCTTGTGTAACGCCATGTTGGAATAGATTTCATGGGCTGTAGTATTGCGGATGCAAACATTGGTCCCACCCCTTGCAGCTATTCCCCATGTGAAAGTCCATCCATTGCAGTGAAACATTGGGAGGGACCATAAGTACACAGGCTCAGTGCCCATTTCCCAACCCAAAATCAAACTCAAAGTGCTTAAAAAAGCACCTCTGTGGCTGTACACAATCCCTTTGGCTCTGAAGTTGTACCTGATGTATAGCTCAAAGTAATTGGATCCCATTCATCATCAATACTTTCAGGGGCATATTCAGGGTTGCCTTGGTACACCAATTGCTCGTATTCGAGCTCCCCGAACCGAATTCCAGTAGGGGAGTCGAGGTCATCAATGACAACAATGAGAGGCATTGGCATTTGAAAGTCTGCCATTAGTATTTCAATGGCCTTTTTAGCTTTATCGACGTATTCATAGTCGACAAAAAAGATCTTGGCTTCCGAGTGCTTGAGAATAAGGGCAACATTTCTTGGGTCCAGCCTTGTGTTGATGGCGTTCAACACAGCTCCTGCCATTGGCACAGCAAAATGCATTTCTAGCATGGCTGGTACATTTGGTGCCAGGACCGAGACCTGCATGATCATAAAAATAAACCATATAATTAACATAGGAACATATTCTCAATTGTTTAATGGAACCAAAAGTCATGTACTTTCTATAACATGTCAACCAGGCAACGAATTAAGAATGTCAACAACTAAGACACACTAATTAATCACGTTAATTAAAAGGTTGAATTGATACACTTACCACGTCGTTCTTGACAATGTTTAAGGATCTGAGGGAGGAAGCGAGGCGACAACAACGTTCGTAGGTTTGGCGCCAAGTGAAGCGGACATTGGCATAAATAATAGAGGTGCGTAGGGCTTGAACATTTTCTCTAAGTGTTTGTTTTTTATTGTGTTGTCTACTAAAACTTGGTTTTTTATTTAGGCCTTAGTTTTTATTTATTTATATACTAATCCCTTTCCTTTCATTTTATGCATGACCATCGCATATGAGTCCGAGGGACTCGTTCTTCTCCCGCATTCGGAGTTGGGCTAAAAGCCCAACGAAATCTTTCCGAGTCATTCCCTATCAATCCTGTCCGCAGCAGAAAATAGAAAACAGAATTTATTGGGCCGAAGCCCAATAGCAGGCAGATCCGCAAAGAATGTATAGGAAGGAAATTTGCTGGGCTGAAGCCCAAATAGCAAACAGATCAGCAGTCCCAAAGTGGGCTGGCCCATTTGATATTATTTGCCCTTTCATTTTATTTTTGTGCATATTAATTTGTATTATGCAACTAACTTTTTGTTTGTCTTTTTTTAGTTTAGATAAATCCTGATGAATTAGTAGGTTTAGTTTAGAAATGGGTAGCTAGTTTAAGAAAGACTAACAATTGATTGCATAAGTTCATTATTTGCTTTTCATGTTACAACTATTTATGATGTCTAATATTTATTTTATTTAGAATAATTGATTTGCAAAATGGCGTGAATACATATTTTGAGTTAAAGGAATCGTAACATCTCAGACATAGGTTCTATGTAACTTTGACTGAATAGGTTCTATGAACCTATGCCTTGCGAAATTATTATTATTTTCGACTATGTTTGGTTTCGAACTCAGAACCTCGGGGTATTTTCGAACGCCTTTTTAAGCGAAGGGCAAAAATTAAAGACCAGCGAATTGAGGGATAAAAATTAAAGACCAGTCCGTATGAGGTATAATCGTGCAAATTGGCCCTCTCAAAGTAGGGGAAATGGACATTTGGTCACTTTTTTGAAATTCTAATCAAATTTCATTTTTTTTTGCACGGATTCACTTCGCGAAAATTCTTTCTTATAAGGCAAAATTTAGTTATGATTTGTAGGCGAAGGTTTGCCTTTTTTATTTTTTACTCTGTTGGAATTCTACCTTTTGCCTGAATAAGTCTAATTTTGCTAAGAAACTCTGCCTTGCGATTTTTTCTTTTGTGATTAAGCCGGGATTCGAACCCAGAACCTTGGGATATTTTAGGCTAAGGACAAAAAGTTAAAGGAACAAAAATTAAAGACTACAAATTGCCATCAAATTTTGGCTAGCATTTTAATAGTATTAATTACACTTTAGCCACTTTTTACTATGAAAATTTAAAAAACTCTTAAAACTTTGGATATTCAACATGCATCTTGAAGTACAGGACTATGAGAAATGTTCTTGGAGTTAAAACTGATACGGTTCAAATTTCAAAATAAAATATGAAGTTTCAATTTTTATCCATTCATATTTCCGAAAACTTTCATGTGTTTGACTGTTTGAGTTCACCTTTATAACTTTGCACTCTAGAATTTTTACTAAATTCCTTCTAGGGTCCTGAAATTTCAACCGTATGAGTTGAACTCCATAACATTGTCCCGGATTTCGATAGAGGTATCGTCAGAGAAATAATTACTATACTAATAGGAAGAGTTAGTTACTTTGATTGTCATCCAAACTATAAAAATTACCTAGTAAAATTACTTTTTTATAACAATATATTAACTCATAATTTATTTTTTTCCTCATCGGAACAAAATTCTCAGATCATACAAACAATTAACTCATGATAAAGTAAATCAAATATGGTTATATTTTGACTTTCCTTCCAAGTAAAAGTAAAACTCAAATATAATAAGAAAATCAGGACAAAACCCTAATAGTTTATACTATCATATAGCTATATCTAAGCTTCCTTAAAATGTGGGATATGTGAGGGCTTTTTCAATTGACAAGTCCACGTTGTGGGTCCACTCTATTATTACTTCTCGTTCTCTCTTCACCCACTAGGCTTCTTCCATTCACCCTCGCATAACTTACACCAACACCCGTTATATCTCCATTTGGCAACACATACCATTTCATTGCACAAATTTAAATAATGCAACAAGATTAAGACACGATGATAGAATAAATAATGTCCTGAAATTAATTAATCAAAGTCATTTAAAATGAAAGATAATGATAAGAATAAAAATGTTCAACTCACTATTAATTATAAGTTAAATTTGAGTAAAAACTAAGTAACTGTTATAAAATAAAAACTATAAAGTAAATACACGGAAGAAATGTATAGAGAGAGATAAGATTGTATTGCTACTCTTTCAATTCTACATATGGCCACTATTTATAAGGAAAAATATATGCTTGATGGCCAAGCCATTTAAGATAACAGCTTGGGGGTCACGTACTTTTGGTGGCCAAGTACATTGGTGCCCAAGCAACTTAATGGACAAACATACTCATAACACTCCCCCTTGGATGTCCATTAATTAGATGATGTGCCTCGTTAAAACCTTATTAGGAAAAACCTGTGGGAAAAAGTCTCACTGAAGGAAAAAGAGTACACATATCTAGTAATACGCTTTGAGAGCTGCGTCATTAAAAACCTTACCAAGAAAACCCAATGGGACAAAACTTGGTTAAGGAAAAAAGAGTAAAACGCGTATTTCACTCCCCCTGACGAAGAACAACATTCAGATGTCGTAGTCTTCGCATTCCAATCTTGAATATCATCTTCTCAAGAGTTGAAGTTGGTAAAGATTTGGTGAACAAATCTGCAGGATTGTCACTTGAACGGATTTGTTGCACATCAATATCACCATTCTTCTGGAGATCATGTATGAAAAATAACTTTGGTGAAATGTGCTTCGTTCTATCTCCTTTTATGAAACCTCCTTTTAATTAAGCTATGCATGCAACATTATTTTCATATAATATTGTGGGTACTTTTGTATCACATTTCAAGCCATATCTTTCTCTGATGAAATGTATCACTGATCTCAACCACACACATTCTCTACTTGCTTTATGAATAGCGATTATCTCAGCATGATTTGAAGAAGTAGCAACAATGGACTGCTTTGTCGATCTCCATGATATAGCAGTACCTCCGCATGTAAACAAATAGCCTGTTTGAGATCGAGCTTTATGTGGATCAGATAAATAACCTGAATCTGCATAACCAACAAGATCTGTACTACCTTTGTTAGTATAAAACAGACCCATATCGCTTCCCTTCAGATATCGCAATATATGCTTAACTCCATTCCAATGTCTTCGTGTAGGAAAAGAGCTATATCTTGCTAGCAAATTAACAGAGAACGCTATGTCTGGTCTTGTAGCGTTAGCAAGATACATAAGTGCACCAATTGCACTAAGATATGGTACTTCAGGACCAAGAAGCTCTTCATGTTCTTCCTGAGGTCGGAACGAATCTTTAATCACTTTAAGTGAGCGAACAACCATTGGAGTACTTAAAGGATGCGCATTGTCCATGTAAAATCGTTTTAAAACCTTTTCGGTATAAGCAGATTGATGGATAAAGATCCCATCTGTCAAATGTTCAATCTGCAAACCAAGACAAAGTTTTGTTTTTCCCAGATCTTTCATCTCAAATTCTTTCTTTAAATATTCAATCGCCTTTTGGATCTCTTCTGGAGTTCCAATTAGGTTTATGTCATTAACATAAACGAATTATAACGAACTCTGATTTTGTTTTCTTAATAAAAACACATGGACAAATGGCATCATTTATATAACCTTCATTTACCAATTACTCACTGAGGCGATTGTACCACATGCGGCCTGATTGTTTTAGACCATACAACGATCTTTGTAATCTGATTGAATACATCTCCCGAGACTTTGAGCTAATTGCTTCAGGCATTTACCAGAATTCCTTTAATCTTAAGAAATGTGTGAAACCTTCCAACTCCCTAGAAAAGAATTAACAGCAGCAGGACGTCAATAGAAGCATGACCATCTGAAAATGAAAACCAACCACAAAAGTAGAAATTGAAGTGAAGATGAAAGGGCCAAAGAGGAGAGAGTAACTCAAATGGAAAAAAGAGAGGAAATTGATGAAATTTGTAAATATATGGAAACAACTTCAGAATAGTGGAAACAAAAAAGAAGCAGAAATGGAACAAAAAAAATAGAACTCACCAGAAAGTAGAGAGAAGAACGACATGCAAACAGAGAGAGATTAAAATTTTACCAAAACAAAAGCACCTGAAATTAAGTTGACTTGGGTCTGCAAACAATAGACACGTACATCCTCTAGAAAGTCCACATAGTTAACTAGTAATAATTAGGAATGAATATAGGTACATCGCAAACTCATGAACATATGGGCTATATGCTAAAAATGAACAAATCTCAAATGACATGACAAATGGCATCATTTATATAACCTTTTCCGTTTTCTAGAACATTAAACTTTAAGAACCTTCAAAATCTAGCCATATGTGGGAAGATTGAAAAAAACAATCATTTAATCTCTATATCCACCATGACAACAGTTAGAGCGAAAAGAGCTGATCGAAGCTAGTTGGAAAAGGAAGATGAAATAGTGAGAGAATGATAGCTCTTGCCCGTGAAGTGCTGCTGGCTAGTTTGACACTAACCTAAGCCTTCTAACTCGGAGAGTTTCCAGAGAGAGAGAGTATATAGAAGGGACTTAAGACGTATCCGTGGCTATTAAGCTATAATTCAATCTTGTGAGAGGTTCTTCATATGATTTGAGAAGATCAATGAAAATTTTGCATCGTGAAGTTAGGATATCAGAAGAAAGAAACAGAAGTCAAATTAGTTCTTTGCATTTTACCTATGATTCTCTAATTCTGAATTGTTTGTGTTGATAAAACCATGAAAGGTGGTGAAAGCTAAATAGTGAAGATGAGGGAGCGTAATCCTTTATCACTAATTAGAATAGGAATGTCATCCACAAACAATTCCCCCTGGGAAGCTTCAAAACCTACGTTGCTCCGACGCTTCAAAAATGTTGTCGCATCCATGTTGGATCCTCCAAAAATGCACTACTTTTGGAGGATCCGGCACGCAACCATCGGCATAATTGAAGAGCCCGGGCAACATAGTTCAAAACAAGCCAAAGCTATCTTTAGATATGGTCCAGTCTCAGCTTGGTTATGGAGGAGGGGTTGCTGATTCTATTGTTGCAGAGTCCGACACCTTGTCAGGGGATGCTATTTTCCCTTTTCCTTTTCCCTAAAAAACTGTGTTGTTTTTCATATTACCCCTTTGCTTTAGCAATACCCTGGTCCATCTAGTCATTGTATGGGAAAATATTCCTACATATCTTTGAGCAACTTACTATCTGGAGACTTGAGTTCGTCGGAAGAAGAAGCATTATAGATGGTCCAAAAGACTTCTAACGGCGTGATGTCCAAATTTCATAAGTTTTGAAGTCACTCTATTGGCTCGTCTCAGATTTTTCATTTTCATTTTCCGCATGGTGGCAGTGAATTATTTTTACTTGAAACATTTCTTTGCTCGTTCATACTAACGATGTTTAGTTTGTTTTCTCGACTGTAGACTGAGTTGGCCAAGCACACGAGGGACTACTAATCCAAAGAACAGTGATATTTGGTTCTCAACAACCGGTGCCTCATGAAATTTCCTGGTTCGGTGTAGGCTAGGAGTTTGGTTTGTTCAAATCTTGGTCTGTATGTAAATGTTGGCTGTATGTTTGTTCAACCGGCAACTACAGTTTGATACTTTGAGGTCTGCTATATGCCTCAAGTTTAGGTTCAGAAAATGCTTGTGCAGGTTTAAACTGTTATTTGGCATGCTTTTGGTGTCTATTTGGATTAGTTTGGTTTTCAATTGTCTTAAAAACTGTTAATTAAATGAAGTTTTCTGGTTTCTACAATTAAAAACACTATGATATAGAGATAAAGTATGTGTTAACGTGTGTCTACTTAAAATTTCTTATTCATATAGTATCAAAATCCTTGAGCCGACGATCTATCAGAAACAACCTCTCTACCTCCATAAGGTCGGGGTAAGTTTTACGTACGCATTAGCCCCCCTAGACCCCACTTGTGGGATTATATTGGGTATGTTGTTGTATGGTATCAAATCAAATGAAATGATATATTTTTTGAGATGAGAAACTGAACAATTTCAATTTCTTTTTGTTACAAATCTGGAAGTTGCATTGCAATGATAATAGTAGATACGCATTTATCATCAGATATGACCATAATTAAGGCCAAAATTTGATTAGTTTTAAGAAATCAATTAGGCAAGACAAAACATAAGATCATGTTGCCTACAAGATCATTCACCGATCAGTTCTAATTAAGCATTTAGCTTTTATCAATAACCACTGACTTGAAGAATTAATGCAGAACCAAATTGATTTTGATGTACCTGACATTAGTGCGACAATGACAATATTTTTTGGAGGATCTAACTAACAATAAAAAAAAAAATGCCATATGAGATAATAAGGATTTAGAAACAAAAATGACTACTAAAAGCGCTTAAACGAAGAAGATATTCATAAAATAAATTACTGACTAAAATTTTAAGTAAGGACAAATTAGTCATGCTGTAGATGTTTTGCCTTAATGATAAGTGAGTTAAAAGAATTGCTATGAAAATAAAAACAAATTATAAGTGAGTCTAATATTGCGACCAACTATATAAAAAATTCATATGCGACCAACTTATTCCCGAGTCCTACATTTGGAGACACTAGGCACATGAGCAGGTTTAAAAATGAAATCGGGTTATTTTGAAAATTTCTATTGAGACAGGGGTAAATTTGAAAACTTTAATGACAAGAGGGGTATTTTTGACCCAAATTGTAATGGAGGATGTTTTTAATCCTTTTCCCAAAATAGAGGGGTATTTTTGACCCTTTCCCAATATTTTATCTCAATTTTATTATTGCATTGACTATTGGTTAATTAAATTCTCAAATAATGGCTAAATATCTTTTTTTTTGTGCTGATTTCCCTTCAAAGGCACTGGTCTCTAATTCCCCCCCCCCCCCCCCCCCCCCCCCTCAAATTAGCGGTCTTTAATTTTTGTCCTTCGCTTAATACTCCTGAGGTTCTGGATTCGAACCCTAGCTCAGTAGAAAAGAAGAAGGAATTTCGCAAGGCAGAGTTACTTAACTATGAAACTCTGTCTTGCAATTTTTTTTTAATTTAACTAAACCGGAATTAGAACTCCAAACCTCATGGGCCAAGGATAAAAATTAAAGATCACCAATTTGAGAAGGTCAAAACTTAAAGACGAGTGCCTTGGAAGGATAATCGTGCAAATGACCCGCTAAATATTGACAAGTTACCCAAAATATGGCAACCGCCTAATTTTTTAGAAGCCCAATTCTTTATTGGGCTGAATTTGAACCGCTACCCCTATGCCCTAAACCTGTGCTCATCTTCTGTGCAGGAAACTAGACATTTTCGTTTCTCCGAACTTTATCATTTTTGCAATCGGTAAAAACATAAACTTTAGTGAATTGGGTTATAAATACTTTGTTTGCTTTTTTGCTAGTTCATTATGTGGATTGAGTTAGTTTTCGCGTGTTAATCTTCTGGTTGTTTCAATTTTGATATTTCTTGTTTATTTCTTCAGTCTTGAGTTGGCATTATTTAGATTGAGTTACTTTCACGTGTTGCTCTTTTTGATCATCTAAAAAACGACTATGTTATTTTGTTTGTTTTCTTGATTTTAAATTGGTATATTGTGTTGTCTGTAGTTTTTCATTCTAAAGGTAAATTATAATCATTTTCAAGTTTCTTACTCTTTGTTCCTATAGCAGCTGAAGACGAAGAACAACGAAAAAAAGAGTGAAAAATGAATGCACCAGATCGTTACGAACGATTTGTCGTACCAGAAGGCGTTAAAAAGTAACTACTTCATTTTTCTCATACTCTTTTACCTTCTTTTTTAATGGGTGTAACTTTTTTTTTTTTTTTTTGGTTAGGGTTTCGTATGAGAGGGATACGAAGATAATGAATGCAGCAACATTTACAGTTGAAAGAGAAGACCACACTATTGGCAACATTGTTCGCATGTAAGTATACACACTAATTACTCTTTTTTTTTTTTTTGGTCTATTTCTATTAAGTTTTATGTTCTTTTTCTACGAATTTTGCTATTTTATGTTACTTTTATAAATGTTACTATAAAAAATGAGAAATTTTGTCTTTACACCCTCTCCCCCCGGATTTTTTTTAATGATGAGGTGGATGGTGGGTGGGGGAGGTGTGGGGTGGTTGGTTGGGGGGTGGTTTGGGAGTGGGTGGGTGTGGGTGGAGGATGTGGTTGGGGTAGGTGGAGGATGGTTTGGGGGTGTGGGGTGGGGTGGGGGTTGGTAGTGGGGCTGTGGGGTGGTTTAGGTGTGGGGGTGTGTGGGAGGCTGGGGAATGGGGTGGTTTAGGGTGCGTGGTGTGGTGATGGGTGGTGTGAAGGAAAATATTTTAGGAAAATTAGCTCTAGGTCTATTTTTGAAAATATTTACGCCATGTAGTTCATATTTTGAGTTGTCACCCGATTTAGCTCCTATTTGTGTATAAACATCTTTTATGCAGTATTATACACTCCGTACAATGTTAATACACTATGTATAATGCTTTGGGTGTGTGGTGGGGTGTGGGTGGTGGTGTGGTGGGTGGTGTGAAGGAAAGTATTTTTAGGGAAAATTACATACATTATGTATAATGCTTCCCCGAGGTATAGTGTTGTATAATATCGTATATTGGGCTACGTGGCTTAATATTTTATGCTGGGCTGTATATTTTTGAAAATTTCCCTTTTTTCTATTGGATTTTTAGTTATCTTTCTTGAATCTGGAATATCCTTGGTAAAGACCTGATTTTTTTTTTTTGGGTAATATTGACATGATTTTTGAAAATAACAGGCAATTGCATAGGGATGAGAATGTCCTGTTTGCTGGATACAAGTTGCCTCATCCTCTTCAGTACAAAATCTTGCTCAGGGTATTGTGCCTTTTTCCTCACTTTGTTGTGTTTTTTCCTCGTATAATTGCGCTATTGTTAGTTTCATTGTAGTTTTTGTTAGTCGCTTCTTTGATATGTTAGCGCTTAATTTATTTATTTTTAAGTAGAAAAGTTCATTAAATAGCATCCAGGGGACGCAAAATAAAGAGTGAGCTCCATTAGTAGGTATTACTAGACTAGTTCTAAGGAGCTGTCACTATTATGTACACTATGCAATTTACTGTAGTGAAAAAGGTTTAAAAGTTTTGGCTAAAAAATGAGGCAATCGGAGAAAAAATGGGATTTTTCAGGGTGGTTGACCATCTCCTGTATGCCAATGATTTTATCTTAGCTCTAAATAACAGCCCTTTTAGCAACTGTTTGCTATATATATGTGTGTGTGTGATGGCTATGCTCCTGTGTGGCTGCATTATCATTTATCAGGCAAAGCAGCAGCAAAATCATAGAAAAATGGAGGTTCATCCCAGTATGAAGAACGGAAAAGGACCAAATATACGCCTCTACTATGAAGAATGAGGCCAACAGAGAGAAAAAGGGAATTCTTGGAGGGTGGTTGCCCCTCTATTTGGCCTATGATTTCTTTGACCAACCAAACCAACAACCCTCTTCAGATGACTAGTAATGTTTCCTGTTTCCTCTGAGCTTAGCAAACATCGCTCTAATTTTAGCTTATGTTTGTTAAAAATTGCACGAAATTGTCCGAATGCCTACTTGTGGGAAAGTTTCCATCTTTCAAAAGAGGCTGTGATGATATTGCTAGTCTGGGCTGGGCTGATGCTCGGTGCATGGAGACAGTCTGACCCGTATCTTGGCATGGTGAACCCGGATGGTTTGTGATTGATTCTTCTCTTTCACATGCAACCGGTTCCTTTGCAGCCATGGCGTTGTCGCCTGCTCTTTGCCCCATTTTTTGCGGATCTGGGCCTCAGTTCCCAGCGAGTCCTTCTGGACAGTCCAGGATTCGAACCGGGGACCTGGTTTGGTGAACACCATTTGGGTTATTCAGTTTTTCTTGAACACCTTATTGCTGTTCTCTATCAAAGTTTTAGCTAAAAGAATGAGGAAATTGGAGAAAAATGGGAACTTTTGAGGGTGGTTAATCCATCATGGCTATGATTTCTATTTTCTTTTAGCTTTAACTAATATTAAAGACCATTTTTGATCATTTCTTCTCTGTTTTTCTGTTACTTCACACTCTGTTCCTCAGAGGCTGCGTTTTCCTGGCAAAGCAACAGCAAAAGCATACAACAATGAAATGGAAAAGGAAAGTAGTGGGGCTGTGATGATAATTTTACTGAGCAAATGGAATCAGGCATTGTAGTTTCAGGCCCGTAGCTTGGCAGGGCCACCCGTAATATAGGGTTTGCAGCCATCGCTCTAATAACTCAATGCCTCAGATAAAATCTGAGCCCAGAAGGAAGAATGAGTCCAACCAATAACCCTTTCTTTTTCCATTGGTATATGGTTCAGTTTAGTTTTGACCAAAAAAAAAAAAAAAAAAGAGACATTCCCGTTGCCATTGATGTGATGCTGATGTCTGTTGTACTCCCTCCGTTTCATTTTATTTGTTGTGAAACTGTCCAAATTGCTATGGAAAAGTTTCCATCTTTCCAAAGAGCCAATGATGATGTTGCTAATCTGGGCTGTTATTTGGGCATAGAGAAAACCAGACTCGTATCTTGGCGGGGCAAACTCGGATCATGCAATCAGTTCATTTTGCAGCCATGGGGTTGTCATCTTTTCTTTGCCCCATTTTACACAGATCCGAGCCTCAATTTCCAATCAGTCAGTGGACCTTCTCCGGTATGCCTATGATTTCTTTTAGTGCTCTAATCAACAGCCCTGAGCCGAGGGTCTTTCGGAAACAGCCTCCCTACCAAGGTGGGGGTAAGGTCTGCGTACATTTAACCCTCCCCAGACCCCACACTGTGGGATTCAACTGGGTATGTTGTTGTTGTTGTTGAAAAAGGTTTAAAAGACACCTCGCTTTTAGAGAATTAATTGTAGTTAAAATTCCATTAAAACATCTAGGCTTCCTCTCTGTCCACCACCACCACCAACAACAACAACAACAACCACCCAATGTAATCCCGCAAGTGGGGTCTGGGGAGGGTAGGATGTACGCAGACCTTACCCCTACCTTGAGAAGGTGGAGAGGCTGTTTCCGATAGACCCTGGCTCAAAATACACCAAAAAAAGCATGCAGGGACTGACTGCCAAATCTTCTTGATGGCTTTTCCAGCATCCACAATCCCCAGCTTGTGTATGCATCCTTTATGTGAAGGGCACATGACCAATGAACCCCAAAAATGGATAAAAATAAGTTCCAAATGTAACATTTAGTTTCAGATTCATGCTGGCACATGTAGCATCTGTTACTTAGTGTAAATCCTCTCTTGCATAGGTTATCTTGCGTCAGGTGAAACCAAGGCCAATTTTCTAACATTCCAAGGTTGTATCTTCTTCAGTGGTGTAGGAAAAATAGAATCTTTATTCGGCTAGCAATATTCAGTTGTGATCATTCTCCCTGTTCTGGGGCGTATATCCTGAAACGGTTGCTGCTCGAGCAATCATGTCTTTAATCTCTTTATAAATTGTTTATAATTTGTCTGTTGGATACTATGATGTTTTTACTGCAACCGTGCTTGTTTATGCACTTTGATCTCTCTGGATTTGACCTATTGATTTGTTTGATTGCCAGATTCAAACAACAAGCCAGTCCTCACCTATGCAGGCATATAACCAGGCTATAAATGATCTTGATAAGGAACTTGATCATCTTAAGAATCAGTTTGAGGTACATTTATCTTTTAAATTTTTAGTCTAGCTTGTTTCAAGTAGACTGTGTCTATATATTATCATAGTAATTAACGCACGCTTCTTTTCTGGCTTTGAGTTTTTAGATATTCTGTAATGTTTCATTGTTTTAAGAAGAAAAAAATCAAGAGAGTTATAGTATATTAGGAAGTCTTAAATGTTTGGACAATCTTAAATAGATAATCCAGCTTGTATTCTTGCAAGTTCACTTTTTACTTGAATACTTATATGGTTCTTCAGTACTTCTTTCGTTTACTTTTTTTTTTTTTTTCGGTTGGTTTTTTATGGTTCCCGTTTTTTCAGTACTTAAGATGAAGCATCACTTCAAAATCTTTTATGTAGTGTTTTCTTTATTTTTTATATGAAAGGCTATGGTTCTATGCTGGGTTGGATGCAAAGTATTTGAAATGAGTTTGAGCTTCTTTACCGTCTTGAGATACAATAAATGATAGGGAGGACAACCTGTTAGATAAGCTCTTATACTGAAGTTCTTACAATTTCTTAGCTCGAACTTGAAACTGATTTAAAAACTCAATTTAAAAGCTGATATGAGAATGTGTAGTGATGCCTATTCTTCCAGAGTTCCTTATTACTTTTCAAAATGGATAGCTAAGTCCTATGGCAGTTCTCCTGGTTGATATTTCATGTCGGGACAGCTCAAACTCAAAGAAACTGCTTAATATTTCCTTCCCTTTTCATGCACCAACATGCCCAGTTTAGTCTCGCCATGATTGTCTTCCCTTTTACCTCCTAATGATCCAAAATGTAATAAACCCTTGAACAGACAAAAAATACTTGTTACCTTTCTCTCCCTTCCCTATTGCTATTGAAGGACGATTCCACTTATTCACTATCAGTGACCTTGTCCTAGAAGCTGCTCAATTATGCCTTGAAAAAGCCTTGTAGGTCTTAAACCTTTGAGACTGAACAGTGGTGAGTGGTTACCATGGACTGGGTTGTCGTACTTCCACCACTTGCTTTACCTTGGTCATTGATGCCACAGGAAAGCAAACAGCATTTATAGACTTCATTACATAACTTATGTGAAGGTTAAAATGATGAAAGGAGAGAATGTGAAAAGTCCTCTTTGCTGGCCTCCTTTTCCGTTTTCTAAAACATTTAACTTTGAGAACCTTCAAAATCTAGCCATATGAATGGGAAGATTGAAGAAAACATATCATTTTATCTCTATATCCACTATGACTACAGTTAGACCGAAAAGAGCTGATTGAATCTAGTTGGAAAAGAGAGATGAAATAGAGAGAGAATGATAGCTGTTGCCACAGGAAGAGCTGCTGGCTAGTCTTACACTAACCTAAGCCTTCTAACTCGGAGGAGTTTCCAGAGAAAGAAAGTATGTAGAAGGGACATAAGGCGTGTCCGTGGCTATTAAGCTATAACTCAAATCTTGTGAGAGGTTCTTCACATGATTTGAGAATAATGAAAATTTTGCTTCGTGAGGTTAGGATATCAAAAGAAAGAAAACAGAAGTCAAGTTAGTTCTTTGCATTTTACCTTTGATTCTCTAATCCTGAATTATTTGTGTTGATAAAACCAAAAAAAAAAAAAAAAAAAAAAAAAAAAGAAAGCTAAATAGTAAAGATGAGTGAATCCGAACCCTATTATCACTAATTAGAATAGGAATCTCATCGACAAACAAAATCCCCCTATCAGGGATGCTATATTCCTTTTTTGTGTTTGTTGTTTTTCATATTACTCCTTCGCTTTAGTAATACCCTGGTCCGTCTGGTCATTGTATGGGAAAATATTCCTACATATATTTGAACTACTTACTATCTGGAGAGTTGAATTCATCGGAAGAACAGGCTCTATAGATGTTCTATAAAACTTCCTAACAGAGTTTTGAAGTCACTCTATGGGCTTGTGTCAGATGTTGCATTTTCGTTTTCCCATGGTGACAAGTGAATGATTTTTACTTTAAACATTTCTTTAAGCGTTCATACTAATAATGCCAAGTTTGTTTCTCGACTGTAGACTGAGTTGGCCAAGCACACGAGGGACTACTAATCTTTCAACAGTGATATTTGGTTCTCAACAACCGTTGCCTCGTGAAATTTCCTGGTTCGGTGTAGGCTAGGAGTTTGTTTTGTCAAGTCTTGGGCTGTATGTAAGTCTTGGTCTGTATGTATGATGTTCAACTAGTAGCTACAGTTTGGCCTGGTTTTAAAGTTGTACTTTGAGGGTCTGGTTTATCCCTCAAGTTTAGGTTCAGAAATTGCTTGTGCAGGTTTAATTTAAACTATTTGGCATGCTTATGGTGTCTATTTGGTTTAGTTTGGTTTTCAACATAGCATGTCAAATTTGTTATATGTGTCTAGTGAGTTGTGAGTGTATACTTGCTTTGCATGATAGTGAAAGGTGCACTACTTATCAGGAAAGAAAAAAAAAAGTGCAATACTGGCACACTTGCTTCTTAATGTAGGTGGGTGCCTGCAAATTCTGTGTGTGAAACATACGTGTGTGGGAAGGAAACTACTTTAGTGGTTGTTGCATGGGTGTTGGTGTTTTCCATATAATATCAAGATCATAAGATGCTTGGTAAATGTGGCTTTCATTGGAGCAATCAACTTATCTGCCAAGGAGATATGTTGCTCTCCGACTAGCTGTTTTTCTTGTCTGACCTTGAGTACGTGGTAGCTCAGTTATATTTCTAGAAAATTTCTGCCTTTTCATCGTTGATGAGCATACAAAACTCAAGATTTTTTCTTAACCAGCTATACTAGGCCTGTTAGTGTCACGCGCATAATGTAAGTAATTCCACTAATTAAGAACACTCATTCCTGAAATTGTCCAGTTTCTTGTCCTGCCGGTCATTTGTAGTTATACGACACTGACTGTTACTTCTATTTTTTTTCTTTCTTAATAACTGCTCATAATTGAGTTTAAACCTCTGCATTATAATATGAACCAGTAATATCTATGGACTTAACATGCTGAAAGGGAGTCTTTCGTGTAACCTTGCTCCTGGAAGGGCACTAACAAAATGAAGAATTCTTGGACTAGTTAAGCTTTTTGTTTCATTGTAAATTAACTAGTTTTGAGATGGTGGTCAACCCACAACGCTCCTCCTTTACCGGGTTTGTGACTGGCAATTTGATAAGCTCACATGGATGGAGTTTAATATGGTCTAAGATGAGCTCAATTTTCCTGGGATTGAGGCATAGTTTTGTTGTTGTTGTTAAGCTTTTGGTTTATAGGAATGAGTTGGAAGAGGGACGAGGGTGTTTAGTTGAGTGGAAGAGCTAAACCAATAGCTAAGTCTTTCAACTTTATTAGGAAAAGCTTTTGTGTGGATAATTCTAACTATTTGACATCAATTATCAGAAATATTAGCTGAGTTTTAACTATGGAGTTGTGGTCTTATCTTTGGCAGCATTTTGAGATTGTTTCATCAGTGCAATAACTACTGGTCAATCCAAGCTGGATTGCTTCACATTTTTAAAATGATTTGAGAATATTTGGGATATTGTTGAAGTTTGAATTGCTGCCTATATGGGATTCTTTTATGGAACTGTTGAGACTGTGGTATGGAGTGCAAAAATTAATGGAAGTAGCGCGTAGAGTATGGAATAAGTATAGCTTGCGTACTTGCATACGAGCGTTCCATCTATTTATAAGTCTTGTTATCCCGGTAGCTTCTTGTTTAGAACTATATGTATTTAACCCTATTTAGCGTCTCATTGTTTGTGTGCATGGTATAAGCCATTATGTGGTCATCGACCGATCATGAAGTCGAGATGGAATAGGTCATTGTTTCAACTTATTTTCATGCATTACTACTAGTATAGGGTAGAATGATTTTTTCCCCTAAGGTACAAAAAGTAGCCACCACATTGTGACATGCCATTCATCTAATTTAGCTCAAGACACAAAATTTTACTTGGACAAAAGTAGGATATGCATTCTAAGTTAAAATCTGGAAGATTTTGTGGGCTTCAGTTGCAACTTGGAAATTGGACCTTCTTAAGGTAAATTGGAGACATGGTGTGCTTCACACGGATTTCTTGGGCTTGTGAAGTTATCTGTGTAATTGTCGCAAAGAGGTTGACCTTTTCTCATTTGCTCAATTACTGTAAGCTACTGTAATATGTTATATTCTCACATAAGTTCATCCTTTCCTTGTCATTATTTTATTTTTGAGAAGGTTAGAGACCAGATAGAGTTAAATAAATTAGGTACTTGTGGTCATATCATAATTGGAACTTTCGGTAGACAGTTCACTATACATCGAATTGGGACCCTTTGTGGTATAACCGTTCATGGATTAGCCTTCATTTCTGTGAATTGTTTCACTCATCATTGCTTCAGTTTTGAAATTCCATATATGTTATTACTAAATGCATGTTGAAAGGTTTATTATCAAACGTGTACTATCCTTCCTTGTTGTGGATTGTTTCGTTCATCACGGTTTAGTTTAGGTTTTGGACCAACATATATATTGTTATTATTATTATTATTATTATTATTATTATTATTATTATTATTATTATTATTATTATTATTAACAACTGTTAAGTAAGAGCCCGTTTGGATTGGCTTATAAGTTAACTATAAGTTGCTTTTACTTTTTTTGATCGTTTGGGTAAAAATTATTACCCCTTTAAAATATCATTTTTGTCTTAAAATTAATTTCAAAAATTAATTGACTTTTTTTTTGTACTTATCTAAAGAAATTATAAAAAATTAATTAAAAAAAATAAAAATGGACTACCCCAACTTATTTTTTTTTGGCTAGCCCTTCCAAACAGGCTCTAAATGAAGTTTCAAGTTTTCTACAGTCGAAACAATAAAAAGAAAGAAAGCACTCCTATATAATAGTGATAAAAGTATGTGTCAACGTCTGTCTACTTCAAATTTCTTATTCATAGAGCATCAAAATCAAATGAATGATTATTTTGTATGTATATTTTTTGATATGAGAAACTGAACAATTTCTTTTTCTCTTTGTTTATAACTATAAACTTTTCTTGTAGGAAACAAAAATATTTTCTGAAAAATACGAAGGTTAATTTCTAAGACCTACCTCCGCGTTTAATTACTTCTATTATTTTGATTTTTTTTAACAATTGGTTTATCCTGCTTGTAATAAATACTTATATTTAAAATATGACTAATTTACCCTTTTTAATGCCAATGAACACAGAATTCAAGCAATCATTCTAAAAGTGATAACTAATACTCCTTCCGGATCAAAAAGAGTGTTCACTTATCCTTTTTTTCCTTTTAAAAAAAATGTCCACTTATCAAATCAAAAAATAATTAATTTTATTCTTTCAAAATTACCTTTATTAAGCGTTAAGCTATCAAATCTCAATACCTATTTAATTAGGGATAGTTTAGTCAAATTACTTATTTTTGTCTAGGAGTTAATATTTCTTAAGAGGTGTGCAAATGATTCAGTAATGCTCTTTTTTATCCGGGGGGGTAGTACAAGTCATGCCAATTTCCTTTTAGTAGGCGTTTGGACATGCGATTTCATCAATCATGCAAAAAGGCATGATTTGGGATTCCAAATCATCATTTTAAATTTTTTAAATGTAAAAGTTGATTCATAAGTTTATATTTTGTAAAAGTAGTTCCATAAGTTGGTAAATATATTTACCAATCATGTTTACCAACCATTTATGTCAAATATTAAAAGATCTACAAGTTGGTAGTATAGTAATATATTTACTCTTACCAACCATGTGGGAGGATTATATTAAAAATTAGTTGTGCTACAACTCATGTTTAATTTTTCATTTTATTGAACTAAAGTTGGTCAATTGATGTTGTATTTTTTAGAAAGGCCTTCTAGTAGCGTATTAATTTTGTTATGAACTATGACTTGCTCATTTAGTAAGATTGTATAAGAATTGGGAAAGTTTTGATGATTCACAACTTGTGAGGTTTTATGTGTATAAGAAAAAATATAACTTAGGAAATTCAAACTGCATGTCAAAACAAACTTCAAGGTCAAATCATCATAATTTCATTTCATGATTTCAAATCATGTCCAAACGGCTTTTTAGCTGATTTGATATGCAAATCTGGAACTTTCATTACGATGATAATAGCAGATACACATTTATCATCAGATAATGACCATAGTTAAGGCCAACATTTTGACCATCGGTCTTAAAAATGCAATTACGCAAGACAAAACAAAAGATCAAATTGCCAGCATGATCATTCACCGAATTAGTACTAATTAACCATTTATAGCTTTTATCAATAATTACTGATTTGAAGAATGAATTTTAAAGTATCCGACACGAGTGCGATAATGACAATATTTTTGGACCAAAAGCAACATAATTAAAAAAAAATGTCTTATGTGGTAATAAGGATCTAGAAACAAAAAATGGCTACAAAACACGCTTCATCGAAGAAGATAGTTTCAAAGAAGATATTCATAAAATAAATTACTGAGTAAAATTTTGAATAAGGACAAATTAGTCATGTTGTAGATGTTTTGCCTCAATGATAAGTGAATTAAAAGAATTGCTATGAAAATAAAAACAAATTATCAGTGAGTCTAATATTGCAAACTACAAGAATAGTATCATGAAGTCAAACTTGCTGGAAGATTTATAAAATTATATACTCTAGAATATGTTAAAAACTATGCACTGAATATAGAAATTAAGTGAAATTTCAAGTTTCTAAATATAAAAAAAGAGAAGCACTCTTAAATTAGATAACATGAAATAATTTTGGACTAAAAAAGAAAAAGGTATTTTAGAATATCTCAAATTTTTTTTTCTCATCTTTTTTCTTTTTGTACCAGCCTTGAACTCATGACCTAGTGGTGTGAAGAGAACTCCCTCAACCACTTTGAACAAGAGTGAGCGATGTTCTTTTTTCAACTGACAAAATTATTTATTTGAAGCTTAGTGATGATATCAAATGGGCCAAACCAACAAATTACAAAAATTGGGTGGATTGTCCTTCATGTGAACTGGTCTTTAATTTTTGTCCCTCAAAATCGGTGGTCTTTAATTTTTGTTCATACTTCTCATTGAATGAAAATTTGTGGATCAAAGTTACCTTATTCGCTAGTCTATGAAACCAGAGGCTCGGGTTCGAACCCTAGCAGAGGCAAAAAAAAAAAATAAAAAAAAATCGCAAAATAAGATTTCATAGCAAACTATGCCTATTTGGCAAAAGTTATGCCTTAAGTTCCTATGTAGTTCCTTTTCCGGCATAGTTCTACAAAACTATACCGGACATGGCATATATAGTTTCCGGCATAGTTTCTATGTAACTACATAAAAACTATGCCTTGTAGAATAGTTTTGTAGGATAACTTAATTTCTACAAAACTATGCCGGACAAGGCATACTTTACATAGAAACTAAGCCTTAAGGCATAGCTAGGATACACCATAATTATATCTTACGGCATAACTTTTGCACGAATAGGTATAATTTGCTATGAAATCTTGTCTGGCGAATTTTTTTCTTTTATGATCTGCTGGGGATCGAACCCAGAAGGCCAGAATCTCAAGAGTATTTTTAGCCACTTAAATTGCCGAAGGACAAAAATTAAAGACACCGCCGAAAGAGGCCATTTGTGCGAATGACCCAACAAATTATAAAATGGCCCATGATAATTGAAAATCGAAATGTAATTCGCCAAGCTTTAAATTTTCGCTCATATTTATTGGGCCTTTAAATTTTGCCCTCATATTTTGCTTTTTTAAGTTTTCGTCTCTTCGCTCGAATACCTCGAGGTTCGGGTTCAAACCCCCGCTCGTGCATAAAATAAAAAAATAATTTCGCAAGGTATTGGGAGCAGATGCCTTGATTCGACATAAAGTCCTTAAGAAAACTAAAGTTATGCCTAGGCATAACTTTTCCTCAAGGCTTAGTTACGCGCAAAGGGCAAAACTTTTCCATGTTAACTACGCTCTACGCGTTTTTAATTAAGCGCATAACATAAAAGATGCCCTAGGCGTAACTTTTCCAAGCGCATGTACTTTGCGTTATAAGACAAACTTTTAGTTATGCCTTTAAAAAAGTTCCGCCTACGAAGATACTTTTAGTTATATCTTACAAAAAGACACTTTTAGTACCATGATAACTAAAACTATGCCTACAAGCGCGAACTTTTCCTTACGTATAACTAAAAGTTTGCCTTGAAAAGTAAAAAAAATAAAATATATGTGTCAAGGCAAAGTCTGCCCCCTCCGGCATAATTTTAGTTTTTCCTTAAGAATTGTATGCCGGATCCGGCATACACTCCCCCCAGCCCTGCCTTGCAAAATTACTTTTTTATTTTATGCATGAGTGGGGGTTCGAACCGTAACCTCGCATTCAAGCGGGCGAAAAACTTAAAGTTAACACAAATATGAAAAAAAGTAAAATTTAAAGACCACCCCAAAAGAACGACAATCCGTGCAAAAAAATGTAAATAAGTCCAAGATTGTGTGGGCTGTGTCTAGGAATCAAAAAGATTTCACAACTGTATATTAAAATTTATGAAAACTCATGGTCTAGTGCACAGATGAACTAACTGAAAGTTGAACATGCTTAAACAGAAATTATAAGGACCGAAATTAAGATATCTCGACATTTTAGGAACTAAAAGTGTTATTTTCCTTGTTGTAATAAAGTAGATGTCATTTGTTGCATTCCCTCCGTCTCAAAATAGTTATCTTGTTTTTTAGTTACACGCCTTAAGAAAGCATTGATAAGGGAAGTATTTTGATTATTTTACCCTCACTACAAGAAAAATTATATTTGGCAACAATTTTTTTTTTGCTGCCATAGATTGATTATTGTTGTGTACATTTTGCAACAAAAAATATTTTGTTGCATGAACTTTTTCCCAACAAAATCGTTATTACAACAAATAAGTTGCAACAACTTTTTTTTTTTGGTTGTCAAAAATACTTTTTGCAACAATTATCAATACTATGGCGACAAAAGAATCATTTGCCAACAATAAAACTAAGTTGTTGCCAAATATAAAAAATTTTGTTGCGATTTCTATACTTTCTTGTAGTGCCTCTTAAAATATTCCACCATGTTATCTCTATTCAATAAGTATTTATTGTATATGCATTTATTCTTTCTGGATGATTTTTCTGTTTACCTTTCTCAGGTAATTAAATTAATCCGGGTAATTCCAACATTCAACAAAGGGAAATATAAGATTACGTGTGCATACACGTGGGATTCATGGTACTTGATATTTGAAAGCACAATTCAATGTGAAAATTTCTAAAATACTTGAGGAAATTTCAACCTCAATTCGAAAATACTTGAGCAAATTTCAACCTTACTTCGATGCTGGAACACGTTTTCCTAATGCCACACATGCTTGAAAATCTTAGCTCATTGTATGAGTTTAATTTATATACACAGAGAGTATTAAAAAAAATTACAATATCAAATAGCCAAACAGATATTTAACCAATTCTCCATAGAAAGTGAAATTTATAATTTCGAAATTATAAAACATTTTGCTTGTTACAACAAATTTAGATAACCTAATACTGGCTTTGAAAAGAAAAAAAAGATAGATCAGAACACCATAAAATTTGCACAATCATTAAGTTTTGACCCCGTTAAGAAAATTATAGAAATAGATTTGCGGCCAGTGTTATGTTGCAAAATCATAACGAATCACTAGATTTTCAAGTTAATAGATGGAATCCCTCCTCATTGACCAGATATTTCGAGTTCGAGCAGAGGTGGCCCAAGATTTGAAGGCGGCAGGGACACCATCCACTAAAAACAATTCAAGATATTGCTAGAATTAGGAATCAGACCCGTGTCATCTAAAGCAAGCAGAACTTAAACAACAGACTAGCCAGTGCCCCCAACCAACTTTTGTGGATCTAGGTGCCTAATAAAATATATATTCACTCTTCAATATATATATAATACACATAAAAAAGAAGGATTTTCCGAGATTACCGGGTCCGGTGACCCCCCCCCCCCCACCTTCCACATAGGTTCGCCTGGGATCCGCCCTGAGAGTGGAGAAATATCTGGTGGAAAATGTTAATTTAATAAATTTTACGCGGTGCAAAATCTGAATTAATCGTGAGCCAGTGGTTTCAGGAACTAGATGGTTAAGCAAAAAATAATAATAACTAACCTTAATTTCTCGTTCAACATTTCTGGCTGAATGGTTTAAAAAGGTAATAGCCTTAATTTCTCGTTCAACATGTCTGGTAAATCTCAAGAAAGTAAAGCAGAATTAGGTAAGTGGTTTGACAAAAAGATAGAAAAGAAACAAAAAATGAAATAGAAGAATGATAAAGTTTTTTACGCGGATTTCCCTTCATTTGGGATGGTATTTAATTTTTGCCCTTCGAATTGGTGGTCTTTAGTTTTGCCCTTCGCCTAATATCCCGAAGTTGTGGGTTCGAACCCAGCTCAGTTAAAAAAAAAAATCACAAGGCAGAATTTGCATGGGCAGAATTCTACCTTAGCGAAGGGCAAAAGTTAAATACCACCAACCTGAGGGACAAAAATTAAAGAACACCCCCAGCAAAGGTCAATCCTGCAAATAAGAAACAAGTTGATATAAGAAATAAAGCTAATATAAAAATCATCTTTGACAATTGTCTCCCCATATTTTCTCTATAGTTCTACCTGCAATTAACACTATAATTTAACAAGTTAATTGTTTTTTATCAATAATATACATAGTGAGAATGAGTAGAATTGGATGCAGATTGATGTAAGATCTGAAGTGCACTATATATCGAATGAATTCGGAAGAAAAAGGGAAAATGATAAACTTCATTCTCAATTAAATACATTCACGTAAAATGTACTTATTTATATGTGGCCATTAATAATCACTACTTTTATCAGTTAAGCATTCATCTCCCTAAGGCATGTCCAAAAAGACGATCTTTCTTCCTTCTTCATTCTCAAGTGAAATGCATCATAAAATTTTTGGGAGGCACCATTCTTTTAGATAAAATAACTATGCATGGTATAAAGAAATAAAGGCATTTGCAATAAGGATCCAAACAAACTGTTACATGTCGATATATTATTGATGCAATAATAAATAAATCAAAATATCCACCTTGTGGATTGATAATGTCGATAAATTATTGATGCAATAATAAATAAATCAAAATATCCCCCTTGTGGATTGATATTTGTTACTCTCAATAATACAATGAACAATTAAATTCATGAAGCTTGGTGAAGAACATGAGCATTTTGATTATTTTAGATGTGTGTGTAAAAAGTTAAATTACCTAAATACCCTTCTTAATAATCTAATTATCCTATTTATTATATATTAATCTGTATATGTAATAAAGCTAGGCAATAAGAGAGTGATGTGGCACCTCTCTTTGGCCAAGGATTCTATTTATCTTTTTTCTCATTTTCTTGACAATTTTTCCTCCTCCATTCAATTAATTTAGCTTATATAAAAGGCCTAAAAGTCTTTGCCCCTCCATAATCATCTTTATTCTCTAATTAAACGAAGCAATTAATACATATTAATGCCAATGCTTTTTGATCTTCCTATTCGACTGTTTTTGCTCATTTTGCTGTTCATGGCCAACAACTGTTTAAATCTCCAATTAAATTGGATAATTAATACAAATTAATGTCCATTCATATGCCATTGCCATGCCTCAATTCTGTAGTTTTATATTGTGCAAGAAAGTCTAAGTTTCACAAGTTTTTGTTTGCTTTTATGTATATGTATAGTCGAGTATTTGTAGTTATTCGAGCAGATTGTTTACTTCATTTTCAACTATTTTGTGTAACTAGGACAAGATTATAGATTATGTACAGGAAGTGGTTTATTTTTGGAGTCTTATCGCACGTTAATTCTCAATATCGAATCCAAAAGAAGAATGTTGATTTTTACTTTGCATACTCACTGTATTTTACTCTCTTTTTTTCCTTTATAGAATCACAAATTGTCTTGTGAGGTTCATGCATGTGCAGTCTTGCCATCATATTCAAATGGACCATTTCCTTACGATGCAAAGGTATGGCAACGTTTTCGTTGAAAATTTACTTTTGAATTCCATTTTTTTAAGTATTTGCTTAATTTTATCATTTGTATTGACGAGTTTGTGCACTCTCAATAATACAATGAACAATTTCTTCTAAGGTAATTATATTCACTCTCTAAATTCATAATTTTTTTTTAGATGTGTGTGTATATATATACATCTTACTGAGAAATATTTAATAATCGATATTATATTTACAAAACATAACATTACAAATCCTATACAAAACATGCTTTATATTTAAAAAAAAAAAAAAAAAATTAATTATTTTTTATTTTTTAAAAAATCATTTTTTAAAAATATTTTTTATTTTTATTAAAAAAAATATTTTTTTTTAAATTTATTTTTATTTTTTTTAAAAATTAATATTTTTTTTTTTTTGTTTTTGCTCAAAAACTTATGCTGTTCATGAAAGTTGTATGAAATGTGTATATCTCGCTCAAGACTTAAAAAGTTTGCAAAATTCTTCTGTATATATCTATTAAGGCTTAAAAAATCCGTTATTGTGTGTATTCACTTTGTATCTTCGAGCAAATTCATAATTTTTGTATAAAGTTCATGTTAGATTAAAATTAATACAACTACAACAACATCAGGAAATTTTATTCAAGGCTTACTTAAATTTAATGAAAATTATATTAAAAATTTTGCTCACACATACACATTTCATACAACTTTTTCATACATAGAAATTGAGGTATTTTTTAAGCCATTGAGCAAAAAAAAAAAAAATTAAAATATATATATTTTCTCGAAAAAAATAAAAAAACGAAAAATATTGAAAATTCATGTTTTGAATATATCGTTATGTTTTTTGATTAGATGCCGTAAATATCTTCTCTCCAATACGTATATATACGTAGTTTTCCAATTTTTATTGACAAAAGCATAATTTATTTTCCTATTAGATCTGTTTGGAAATATGATAATTTTGAAAAAGCTATTTGAAACTTAATTATTCAAAAAATAGAGGTCAAAACCTAAATTTTAACGAGAAATGATGATTTGCCTAGCATTTGCTGTGAAATTAAAATTCATAAATGATGTATTTTCATCGTTGCACCCAACAATCATAGCCAACTTTTTTTTTCATCAGCAAAACATAATTCATAATACGTGTAGCAATTGAAAGATCCAAAAGCATATAATAAAACGAAATTGAAAAAGAAGAAAGTGACTACCAGCACGAAGAAGACGCGCTTCGGATTAATATTAGGATTTTTTAAAGAAAATGTTAAACTTAAATATTCACTCATAAAAAAATGTTAAATTAATTTATGAATATTTTGTTGGTTCTTTTCTTATTCTTAATAATTTGTTCTCTTTTCCTGTTCCTGGCTATGTTGATTCTCTTTATATTGTCAAAATAAAATGAATAATTATTGTGTGATAATATATATACTTTTTCATATTCTATAAAGTGTTTTTTGTACTACTTTTTTATATCTTCTTTTATAGTTTATGACGAGACTTGAGAATATTATCTTTTTGGTTACTTATCTTTATTATTAGGAAGTTAAAGAAGAAAGAAAAATAAAACTTGAGCAGCGAAGTAAGAATGGAAAAGAAAGAAAATGAAGAAAGAAAAAAGTTAAAGGTTTAAACAAGTATAGGACAAAAATTAGAAAAAGATGCTTTCTTATTTCTAAGTAATCTCTATATATACTCGGATCATTTTTCAAAGAATTAATCCTTTTTTAAAAGATAAAAACCCCTATGAACGAATATTAAGAGACAATTTAGTAGTCACAGAACCCATAGTTGAAGGAAAAGTTCACCATCAGTCCATCCAAAGATATATTGTTAAATCAACAGTACCGTTTGTCAGAAAAGTCCTTGTACATGACATTAATTTTCTTGATTCATAGTTGTCTTCTTATTTTGCCTATGATATGTTCATCTATAACCTGGATACTTAAAATACGTCTAGCTCTTTGGATAGCCATGTTATGTAGAAGTCACATGACCTAAATTCAGATCCACCAAATTTGTTACTCTGTTCCATTTAATATGGAACTTATCATTAACCTTTAATAAAAGAATGAAATGGTTAAAAAAAACTCCTACATTATTATTGTTTTGCAACTTTCTTACTTAAACTATAGTGGATATAATAATTATTGAGGTAACAAGAACATATAATAGTTTAGGTGTGAAACTCGCAAAATGATGATAGTTTAGAGGAATTTTAACCTATCCACTCTTAATAAAATGATGTAAATATCTATTCAATGTTTTTCTCAAATTTTGTATTCAGTCATTCACTATCACCTAAATTGGATAGGACGAGTAACATTATTTCCTAATAAATTCATGAGTTACATACCATCAGTAGTAATCTTATTTATATAGAGAGTTCTTGGATGAGATTAATTTTCTTGTGTGTTTGAAGCAACTTTTTGGTCGTTCAATTCCTTATAATTATCTCAAGCAAATCAAGATATCATTTTAGTCAATATTATTGATTATTTTACAATCATTTTTGTCACGCCCCGAATCATGGCCTGGGCGTAACACGGCACGCGGGCCTTGCTTGCATATGTCCGAGCGAACCTCATGGCTTGCTTGTCAACATGGGCATCAAAACAATACAATCTATATGATGCAATTTAAATGAATCATGAAATGTAATTTGCGGAATAAAGTCTTAGAATTTTCTCATAACATGAAATATCATGAAAACATAATAGTCTGCAAACATGAAAGCATAGCCGACTCTGTGAACTAATATATGTCTATGAAACCTCTAAAACATGTCTGAATACTAACTACCAGGACATGGCCCCGGACTACCATAAACCGAATACTAAATGCGTATCTACATGTTGAACCCCGAGAGGAGTGAAGCTCACCAATAAGCCGATAATCGAAGTAATCCTACCGCGTGTGTATGTATCCACTCTTAATAAAAAAAATATTCATTCAATGTTTTTTCATTCGCACCGTGAAGTGTGCCCCGGCAAAAGGGACGTTAGTACATGGTGAATAGTACTAGTATGTAAAACTCCGCCGAAATGAAGAACATGACACAACATAGGTATAGACATGAACCGAAATCGAATGTAACTTGAACACGAGCATGAAATGTGAGTAAAGTCCGAAAACAAGAATCAATGGAATACATGTATGTAAAACTCGCTTGTAACGTGGGAATGCTATAGTATAACCGACAACATGATCGGGTACTTACTTCCTACCAGAAACACTCACACCTCGCCAGGGATATGAGATTTAAGTAATA
This sequence comes from Lycium ferocissimum, assembly GCF_029784015.1. Taxonomy (NCBI): domain Eukaryota; kingdom Viridiplantae; phylum Streptophyta; class Magnoliopsida; order Solanales; family Solanaceae; genus Lycium; species Lycium ferocissimum. The sequence goes on along the minus strand of NW_026726335.1, from coordinate 323,106 downwards.
ATAAGCATGTAAGGATCCAACCGCATAACGAAGGTGTTGTCTCTTTGCCGACAACCCTTATCCTACGCCGTGGGCAACGTAGTTTCAAAGCTATCCGAGCCTTCTTGGTTAACTAAGCAATTCCCAAAAACATGAACATGATATAGTTGGCTAAGAAGCCCATGATTTTCGTGAAATAACTTGTAATTATGATTTCACGAAATAACTTGTAACATGGTTTCATGAAATATCTTGTAATATGGTTTCATGAGATAACTTGTCATAGTCTTGCAAACATATTCTTGAATCATGAGTAATAACAATAGTTCATAATTATATATATATATATATATATATATATATATATATATATATATATATATATATATATATATATATATATATTGACTTGAAAACATGCTTGTAACTTGCTACATAAAATCATAAAGTTTCATATAAACATAATGAGAACACATGAGGAAGAATTCATGATTCATGGATTAAGCTAGGGTTCCTAATAACCGTAATGGAAGATTAGGAATACAATAACTAGTATAGATACAAAATTCATGTACATAAATACATAAATACGGGCTACCAATATGTTGGGTTTAATGCCCTAGGAGTTGTGTTGACAGTTTGAATTAGAGAGAAAAAATGGTGGAAGAAAATGAATCCATGGAACTGGAAAGTGCAGAAATGCCAGTTGTCCTATTCAGTTCATAGTGGAGTCACATATATACACGTTCCACCGACTTTCCCAACTACACCACTAACTAACTAACTAATTCCTTTAGCTAATCACTCTCATACAGCTGGCAATCATCTGACAACTATTGCATAACTGACCATTACACATCTAGCCTATTTTTCTATCTCCAATACTCCCCCTCAAGCTAGTAGTTGCGAAAATATTGAACACTCCTAACTTGGATAACAGTATCTCATGTTGTGGCCTTCCCAAACCCTTTGTCATGATGTCTGCCTGTTGTTCTCTTGTTCCCAAGAACTGTGTTTTGATCAAACCACTTTGAATCTTTTCTCGAATGAAATGGCAATCGATTTCTATGTGTTTTGTCCTCTCGTGGTATACCGAATTTGCAGCAATTTGTAGTGCTGCCTTGCTATCACAGAATAAATGAACTGGCAGTATAATTTTCTGGCCAAGCTCTTTAAACAACCCTGTGATCCATACAATTTCTGAGACAGTCGTAGCCATGCTTCTGTATTCTGATTCAGCTGAACTCCTAGATACAGTCGACTGTTTCTTGGATTTCCAAGATATCAAACTATCTCCATGTTTTACCAAAAATCTCGTACGATTTTTTCGTATTAGGACAGCCCCCAATCCGCATCACAATAAACCCGCATGTTCGATTTCCCGTCGCTCAATAAAATGCCAAGCCCAGGCTGATTTTTGATATATCTCACTATCCTCAATCCTGCCTCCATATGGGATTTTTTGGGCCTTTGCATAAATTGGCTCAATGTCTGGACTCCGTAGCAGATATCAGGCCTTGTAAGAGTTAAATAAAGGAGTTTCCCTATGAGTTTCTGATAACTCTCCTTGTCAGTAAGTTCATCATCTCCAAATACACCACTAATGTCATCATACTCCTTTGTTGTCAATTTCTGATTGAGATCTAGAGGAGTACTTGCTGGCTTTGCCCCACTTATTCCCGTATCACTAATTAGCTCCATGGAATACTTTCTTTGGTTTATGATAATCCCTTCTTTGGACCTGCTGAATTCTATTCCTAAGAAGAACTTTAAGGGTCCTAAGTATTTGATCTTGAAAGCTTGCTGCAGCTTGTCTTTAGTGTCTTGTATGAGTGTTAAGTCATCACCTGCCATTAACATATCATCCACATAAACAAGTATCACCACAATGTTGGTACTGACTATCTGAATGAATAAAGAATGGTCACAATCGCTTCCGTGTGAATCCGCATCGAATTAATGCTTCGGTGTTAGATTCCATCGCCCTCGCTTGCTTGCTTCAAGCCATAGAGGGATTTGATAAGCTCATAGACCGATCCCCGGTGACTCCCCACAGCTTGAAAATCCCTCGTAATGTCATATACACCTCATCATGTAAGTCACCTTGGAGAAACGCATTGTAAACATCCATTTGGTGGATGTGCCAGCCAGACTAAGCAGCAATAGAGAGGACAAATCTGATGGTGACAATGTTGACTATAGGAGAAAAGGTCTCATAATAGTCAAGACCTTCTTGCTGATTATACCCCTTGGCCACCAAACGAGCCTTATACCTTTACACCTCACCATTGGATTGGTATTTTACTTTAAAGACCCACTTACAACCAATTGCAACTTTACCAGGAGGCAAGGGGACTAGTTCCCAAGTCCCATTATCCTGTAAGGCAATAATTTTGTCTTGCATTGCTGCCACCCATCTAGGATCAAGAGCATCCTCTTTGAAGGAGAGGGGCTCTTTGACAAGGGAACAAGATAGCAAACATGCTTTATAGGAACGTGATAGATGGGCATAGGACACATAATCAGTGATGGGGTAAGAACAGTTTGTAGCAACTGAAGTAGTGATAAAATCAGACAACCAAGTAGGGTCCATTCTATTTCTAGTGGATCTTCTAAGAGGAGCAGTAAGTGTAGCCATAGGAGCAGGTGGAGGGTCCTCAATAGGCTCTAGAGAAGGGGCAGTAGCTGGTGGAGGAGTAGGGGTAGTGGTAATGGTGATACGGACAGTGGTGATAGGAAAATCAGAATCAATATCTGAGAAATAGAAAGGTAGATGGGAAACAACCTTGGGAACAGGTGCAAATGCACTGAAGGGGAAAATGTGTTCCCTGAACATCTCTAGAAATAAAAAAGGATTTGGACTGTAGATCAAAAATAACATACCCTTTTGTAACAGAAGAGTATCCCATGTGAACAACCTCAATGGCTCTAGGTTCAAACTTGTTAGCAGGTGGTAATTTTTTGGCAAAACATAAACAACCTAAGGTTCTAATATGGTCCAAAGAACATTTTTTGCCATGGAACACCTCATAAGGAGTCTGGCCATGCAAAACAGAAGAAGGAAGCCGGTTAATCAAGTAAACTGCACCTAAGATACAATGACCCCAAAAATGCAAAGGAATAGAACATTGAAACCTAATGGCTCTAGCAATTTCAAGCACATGCCTATGCTTTCTCTCAGCCACACCATTCTGTTGAGGTGTGTAGACACAAGTTCTTTGGTGGATAATGCCATGAGATTGAAAGAGACTAAGACAAGCAAAGATTGACAAACTCACATCCATTATCAGTTCTAACAACTTGAACTAGTTTATGAAACTGAGTTTTCACCATGACAAGAAAGTTTCTCAAAACAACAATGACATCACTTTTAACCTTCAAAGAAAAACAACCAGGTCATCCTAGAAAAATCATCAACAATGTTGAGAAAGAATCTATTACCATCTACAGTAGGAACCTGAAATGGTCCCCACACATCCATATGTAAAAGTTGAAAAACAGCCAAAGTCCTACTATCACTAGACTGAAAAGAGGATCTAGGTTGTCTAGCAAGTGGACAAATTCTGCAATTATCAGCAATGTTCTTGCAGTGTTCGTCCTTTATTCCTAAAAGGTGCTTCAAAACACTTGGTGGTGCATGCCCCATTCTCTTGTGCCATAGGTCTGCTTCAACAGTTGAACTGTTAACATTACAACTGAATGCTTCATGGGATGAGCTTTTAAGAGAAGCTGTAGAGGGAAAGAGATAGAGTCCACCTGATTCTCTACCAATCCCCTTCAGTCTCCCACTGGAGAGGTCCTGAAAAATGCAGAAGTGAGGATAAAAGGAAACTGAACAATGCAAATCTCTGGTAATCTTGGAGACTGACATGAGATTGTACTTGAATTCTGGGATATACAAAACATTTTTAAGTGTTCCTCCGTTACTGAAATGACATGATCCTATATGTGTGACCTGAGTCACCTGTCCATTTGGTAAGTGAACCTTTTGAGAGTCTGTCTGCTTTATGGGTTCTTTATTAGTTAATAAATCTGAGTCTGCTGTCATGTGGTTAGTAGCACCACTGTCTACTATCCAATCCTTAGATTTCTTTGCAACCATAAAGGAACATGACATACCTGCCATGTGTGCTGCTTCATCTACTGTGGTCTCCTTATTGAGTGACTGCATGAGTTGGCCAAACTGATCAGGTGTGAAGTGTGGAGCAGGTGTGAAAACTGGTGCAGGAGAGTAATGTGGTGGGTATTGCGGTGCATGCTTGTAGTGTGAATCCTGTGTTATCATGGCATGAGGAAACTGTTGATGCTCCTTGGCATTGCGACTTTCTCCTACTTCACGACCTTGATAGTTGGTCCTTGTCGAATTTGCAGCATTCTTTTGCTCATAGTGATGATGATTTCTTTCATCTTCCATTGCTGCATTATGAGCATTGTATCCTAGTTTCTTTCTGAATTTAAAGTCAGGAGGATATCCGTGTAATTTGTAACAATCATCCATCACATGTCCTTGAATTTTACAAAACTCACATATCTGATCCCAGTTCTTCTTCTTATTCTGGAAATTTCCCCTTCTCTGATAGTTGTTATTTGCCTGGAAATTGGTTCTACCTTGGTAGTTAATACCTCCTTGAGAGTTACCTCTCCCCTGACCAACAACACTTCCTTGATAATGACTTCCCTTATTCCCCATTAGGGCAGTCACTTCATTGTGTTCAGAATTAACTATTGAGTTTGACACTATCCTTTGGCTTTCTCTATTAATTATCAGTGAATAAGCTTGATTAAGTAAAGGAATTGGATGCATCATTAGTATTTGCCCTTTAGTTTGTTCGTATGACTCATTTAGTCCCATAAAAAATTGCATCATTCTTAGCATATGTAGGTGTTGCACAAATGCCTTTGTCTTTTCACAGTTGCATACAGGTAGTGGAATTAAACTATCGAATTCATGCCAAAATGTCCTCAAATGCGAGTAATATTCAGAAACAGAGTTTGTACCTTGCATCATTGTTGCTATACCTCTGTGTAACTGATAAACTCTGGATCCGTTGACCTTATCGAATTGTTCCTTCAATTCTGCCCACACTGATGATGCATTCTCTGCATACACGATTCCACTGCGTAGTTCTTTCGATACTGTACCCATTATCCATGCTAAAACCACCGCATTGCATCTATCCCAAAGAGCTGTGTTCGTTGGATGATCCTCTCTCTTGCACGTTCCATCGATAAACCCTAATTTATTTTTTCCCCAAATTACTAATTTCATAGAACGACTCCACATAGAGTAATTTTCCATTCCAATCAACTGAATTGGAATAATAGGTGTTCCAGCTGTATCAGAAGGATGAAAAAAAAAGGGTAATTATGATCAACTCGATCAGCCGCCATTAATGGAGCTTCAAAAACTTCAAAATTTTGCAGGTCTGAATTTAAAAACTAAAAAACTATATCCTATTTCTTCTCTAATTCAGATTCACATCTCTGATTTGAGATGGCTCTGATACCATGTTGACAGTTTGAATTAGAGAGAAAAAATGGTGGAAGAAAATGAATCCATGGAACTGGAAAGTGCATAAATGCCAGTTGTCTTATTCAGTTCATAGTGGAGTCACATATATACACGTTCCACCGACTTTCCCAACTACACTACTAACTAACTAACTAATTCCTTTAGCTAATCACTCTCATACAGCTGACAATCATCTGTCAACTATTGCATAACTGACCATTACACATCTAGCCTATTTTTCTATCTCCAATAAGTTGAACTTCATGGATATCAAGAAACGGAGCATGGGGAAGAACGTAGAGATTCCCACATGTGGATGGAAGTTCTACATACCTTAATTGCTCCAAAACTTGAATTAGAGACTTGAGTTTTGGAGAAGATTTCCTAAATCTTGATTCTTGAACCTTGAGATGGGTTTTCTTGATAACCCTAGATTAGGAACAATGATTTCTTGCTTAGATTATTAGAGTATATATTAGAATCGAGTTGGAAAGGTTTACTCAAGTTAGAAAGGGATTAAGGACTTGAATTCAATCTAGAATCATGATAAAACTTACCTTGTAGGGTTCTTGAGGCTTGGGACTTGTTCTTTCTGACTTTAGGGTAATTTTTCGTGACTAGGGATGTTAGGGAAATAAACCCCAAGCTTAAACATAACTTAAAACGCGAATTCCCGACTTTTGACCCGAACCCGACCTGTTACTCAATGGGTCCGCGATGCGGGGCCATCGCACGACATTCTGCAGGTCGATACTCAGAGTTGCGCGATCGGCCCCCACGCGCCCGCACACGCCCTCACTCGCCCTGCAAAGCAACGTGTGTCGGTTCTACGCAGTGTTGGGTAAAATGGTCATAACTTCTTGTACAGAGCTCTGTTTGGGCTCCACAATATACCGTTGGAAAACTATTTCAAAGAGCTACAACTTTCATGTTTTAAGTTTTCTCAAATTCCCAACGTATTTTCACGAAATTTGACCGTAAGGCAGACGTATCGAAAATTTAGCCGATTCTATAGAATTTTAAGTGCCTTACTATTAGCCATATTGAGACGATCATATCTCCTTGCTCCAATCTCTGATTGGCCTGGTCCTTATATCGTTAGAAAAGTATTTCTACGTACTACAACTTTCATTGAAGGTACTTTCCCAAATTCCCAACTAATCAAGGAGTTATCGCTGCCCGAAGTAAGCCTATCAACCATTTTCGCAAAACGTTCAAACCTTCAGTTTTTCCACTAAAACTCTAATGATATGAGTCTAACCTTAGTTCCAAGATACGGGGTGTTACAATTTCCGGATGTTACCATGTTCCGATTATTTAAAATGTCTAATCTTGCTAATTTGGATGAGTTTAGGACCTAATTTTTTTATGAAGGTGCTAATCGCAGACAAGGTATAAATTTAAAAAACACTAACTGATCTCAAATTCTAATCTGTTATTTAAGTATTCTTACTTTGTGAAATTTTACACTTTCATTAGTTGACGCTTGAAAGAGATCATGAAATTTATATAAATTTATAAAAAAAAAAATATTAGTGGATTTGGGTTGATGGATTATGTTCCAATAATTTTGGACTTGATCTAACTATATCAATTGTGAAGTTACTTTGGTAATTGTATAGAAACTATCCAGTTTTTTAACACTAGATGTCATTGTGTTTAGATATTGTATAAATACTGCATGTTTAAACTGAAAAGTGATAGAAACTTGCAATTTATTTTTTTATATACTTTCACTGTATCAATTTATGTGGCACCATTCGGATTACAAAAGTCAAACAAATTTTTTCTTTGACCATAATTTTTCATGTCTTTTAAATATTTTTGAATTGTCAATTATTGTGATTTATAATACTTTACGTAGTTTTCAAATATTTAAACTTTATTTCAAAAATCTTCAAGATTCATGTCCGAATTCATGGTCAATTAAAAAGTTACTCTTGAGATTTAAAAGATACCACCACATAAATTTGGGACAGAGGAAGTATCATTATTTACTCAAAGCTTTATTTTTAATATAAGATTAATTAGTATTATTTTATATATAATAGTCTATTACGTAACTTAACATACACGTGCAACGCACGTATCGAGATATATATATATATATATATATATATATATATATATATATATATATATATGATCTATGAAGTGAACTATTGGTTTGGTAAGAAAATAGATGCAAAAGGAAAAATATTAATTTTTCACCGTTTATGGAATATGGTTGCATTCCTTTTATTAGATGACCATGTTCAACTTAAAATGTATATAGGTCCTAAATCATAATTAGGCAACATGATAAGTTACTTATGATTGTAAAAAAAAATGTATTCTCCTGCGATAATGAACTAATGTGATTTTGATATGGATCCAGTTACCAAAGCCAAAAAACTTATGTTGCTCGGACTCTTCACATGTACCGACGAATGTAGGTACAAAGGTGCTTAGAAAACTGGTTTCTTGGTCTCTTACTTAAAATTTTGATCTACTTTAATTGTTTAGAGTCATCATGAAGTACTTATAGACAGGATCTGATTTAATAAACAAATAAGATATTGTTGGTTTGTCCCTTTAAAAATCATAAGTAAATTCAGAATTTAAAATCAATGGGTTAAAAATTGATGCAACCGATTTTATATTTAGATATTTTTCTTTAAAAGAAAATATACATATGTATAAGTGATTCGAGCGAAAAGTTGGATGTAGTTAAATCGGCTGAACTTGCTCTAGATTGGAGAAATTGTCTATCTATGTATGTTTCCTTTATTTAATTTCCTAAACTTCATTCTCAATTAAATACATTCAAGTAAAATATACACATTTACATGCGGCCATTAACCACCATTTTTATTAGTTAAACATTCATCTTCTTAGGGTATCTCCAGAAAGGTGATCTTTTATTCTTCTTCATTATCAAGAAGAATGCATCAACAAAACTTTGAGAATATCTGAAAAGACCAGCTTACTTGAAGGTACCGTTCTTTTAGAAAAATAAATTATGCATGATATAAAGAAATTTAAATAATAGAAAATGCTTATTAAGAAAATACTTGCAATAAAGACCCAAACAAACGGTTACATGTCGGTATTATTGATGCAATAATAATGAATAATTACTCTCAATAATACAATGAATAATTAAATTCATGAAACTTGGTGAAGGGTATGAGTATTTTCATTCATCATACGTCTTGCAAACTTGTTCTGTACGTGCACACAAATGCATTTGTGTTGAAGACAAACAGGCAACAAATTTGGACCACAAGTATTGAGACAATCAGGATCACTGTTACATGATTTGCCTGCTGCTTGCAAGATTGAACCTGTATTCATGTGTTTTAATATGTTATCAGCAGTGACAGAGCCAAAATTTTCACTAAAGGAGTTCAAAAATATAAAGGAGTAAACAAATGAAGATACCGAGGGGGTTCAACATCTACTCTATACATATAAAAAATAATTTTAACCTTACATATGCAGGATAATTTTTCACCGAAGGAGGTTCGAGTGAACCCCCTAGCCACCACCTGCCTCAGCCCCTAGTTATCAGCAAAGTTTCTTTTATGGTGCTTTCGGGATTAATTCATGTATCATCACTGAACTTTACCAATTTATATATAAACAGTTTAGTCACACTATTATTTTTGCTATTATATTAATAAAAACTAGTGTGAGTAAAACGCAAATGATCGAAAGGTCAACTTTTGTGCATAGGGTTATGACACGTCACTCTCCACATCAGTATTTTGCGCTTATAAGTTCCACGTCAAAAAAATAGAAGAAAAGTCAACCGCGTAAAAATTATAATTAAACATTTAAATGACAAAAAAACCAAATAAAATGGTTACACCTTTTTTTTTTCTCATTCAGTTTCAGAAAATATGCAAATCCAGCCCAAATCGCTAAACGTTGTGAGTGACGTGTCATAACCTAGTGCCGGAAATTTATTTTTTCGGTCATTTGTATTTTTTGAGCAATTCAAACATAACTCGATTACTTTAATGTGACAATTAAAAATAATTATGTCTTACTATTATAGTGAATGACTTAGTGATCATACATGAAATTAATTCGATGTGTGTTAGTATTTCAAAAGAGAGAAAAATAAAAGAACATGAAGAAGAGTAAGAATAACATTACCAGTTGAAATAAGAAATAAAGCAAATACAAAAACCATCATTTTTGAGAACTGTCTCTCCATTTGTTCTTGATAGTTCTACCTGTAACACTGCAATTTAGCAAGTTAATTGTTTATGCTTGATGTAACTACCAAGAATATATATAGTGGCATTGAATTAGTTATAGATTGGTAGGATCTATGAAGTGAAATATTGATTTGGTAAGAAAATGGATGCAAAAGGAAAAAGATTAATTTTTTACTATTTTATGGAATATGGTTTCATTCGTTTTATTGAATGACTATATATGTTTGACTTTTAACATATATATCGATCCTAATTAGGCAACGTAATAATTCACTTGTATAAGATTGTTTTAAGTCTGAATGGACTTGCACCAATGAAATTGGATCTTGACTTTAAATTTGTGCTTTGGACTTGAATGATTTATTTTCTTAGCCCACTAATTCTTAATTTAGGACTTAATCCAAATTTTATATGGATTTAAGCCCAGTAAAATTAAAATATCTACACTCACTTTGAGGCCACAATTCTTGTTTTTCCTCTTCTTTTTTTCTCTTTTCATTTTCCACTGGCCTGTTATAATTTACATAGCAGCTATAAGAGAGTTTCTATATCAACTCAACCTTTTAACAAATAAAACTAAAATCCCAATGTACATATAAAGCACCTCTTACATTTGTATACTTGTTTGACTTGTATAATAGTATCATATTTTAGCTCTTTTAAGTTACTGTTCACCCACTTGTTTGGGACTGGAGCGTAGTTGTTTTCATTGTAGTCGTCGTTGTAAGTTACTCTTCATCAACTGAGAAATCAGGCTCTGCAGGCTTCTGCAGTGAGCTAACTGCACTGGAATCTGAATCAGTGTGCTTGTGAAGACCCCTTCTACTTGCTGCCAATCTTGTTGCATATACCGAAAAGCCCGATACAGGTTCTGGTGCATTTTTATCCAATTGTCCGCTTACCGAGTCTGTTTCATTCATTAGATTCTCCATCGCTCTAAGCTCGGCTGCACCCTTTCGTTTTTTATGTCTTCGCCATGCTGCTTGAATGAAACACGCAGCCCAAGTACGCCATTGGTGCGAGTAGAACCTAAATTTGTGCCTTAGTTGTTTGCTATGTAGCCTCCGAAATTGTGCTGCAACAAACTTTAAGTCCTCTGCTACTAGGGCGAACGACTCTACTTCAGAAACCGCTTTTACTGTCCTAGTGGATGATGGTAGAATCACACCTGGACGTGGGTCGAGCGCCCATGTCAATAGTTCCTCACCGCAGAAGTCACCTGGACCAATACGACAAGAATTGAAGAAACCAGTACGACCACCATTCGTGGTGTAAGAATCAAGATTCCCTCGAATTATGAAGAGCATTTCGTTGACAGGGTCACCCTCGCGCACAAGACAAGTGCCTTGTGTGCATAAAGCGGTCTTGAGCCTCTCGCATATTGCATCCAGCATCCGTTCATCCATTTGATCAAACAGAGGAACCTATCAAATTTCAGTAATGGTTAAGTTGGATAGGTATAGGACAGTCAAACCTCTTAATAACATCTTTTGTTATGATATTTTTTGGTGTTATAGAGAACATATAATATAACATAACATGAAAGATAGGTTCCACAGAAAATATGACTGTTACAGTGAAATGTTGTTATAAAGGTGTTTGTTATACAGAGGCCTCATTGTGCTAGCATTTGCATACTGTTCTTTTCTTTCTCGTGCTACTTTATAGTGTATCAGCACGAAAGATTTTTAGTTTCCTTGACTATATTCTAGTATTACGTCAACTACTCCAAGAACAAGTTCTGCTTACTTTCACGCGCACCAATATTATAAAAGAAGACCAAAACAACTTTAGAACTCACCCTTCGAACTAAATCATAGCACAAATGACGCTTGATATCTCTACGGAGATCTAAAGGAAGTCCTTTGAGAAGAGCTTCCTCGTCGACTCCTCTTGTAGCCACCCATTTGTATTGATCATACTTCCGTACAGACTGCCTTAGTTCTTGAGGTAACTGCCTATGATGCATCCATTGTTCCGTATCAGTTCTCCTTATTCTCCATTCCTCTAATCTTACAGTTGTTGATTGGAGATACGTCTGCCAATAAAGTGCGTGAGTATATGTGTATTACCAGTAAACAAACTTAAGTCATGTTACAACCTAAAGGCTTTGAAGAACATCTCAACTGTGGCAATGTTTTCATGTAGGGTTGTGGACAACAAGCCTGAAATGCAGTAAAAGGTCGTTTGGTTGCTGGTTGAAGTGAATTATTCATGTATTAAAACCAGAATAATCAGTACCATTTTGGTAGCACTTTAGTTATTGTGTATAAAATTCAGCACACCACGTATGGTGTTTGGTTACCGGTTTACAATCCCGCATAACTAATACACGTATAAGTTGCGAGGGACACTATGTATTATTTTTATTTATGCAAGGTAGAAGATGGAATAACTAAACCCTGTATTACTAATCTCTGCATTACTAATACTTATATAACTCTAACCAGCAACCAAACGACCCCTTAAGGGTACATGAGCAAACTTACTTGCATATTTCCAATCAGCAATGCAAACAGAACTAGGCCAAGAGTTGCAATTATGATGGCAAAAGCTATTTCTCCAATATAAGTGCTTGTTGCGAGATCTTGCCCTAGAGAACTGCATATCAGACAACATAACACGACATTAAGATTCATTTATTAAAAAAAGAACTGGAGTCAATACCTCCTCTTCATAATCATCAGTTATCCACCAGTACAGGGAATAGTTAGGCACAGTTGCTCATACAAATATAATAAACTATGTCAACCTGTCTCGAAAAATTTACATTTGTTATATTTTCTGGAACACAAAGGAACACAAAAGCCTTCTCATGTAAAGGACTGCAAAAAAAAATGTTTTTTCTAAAACAAAGCCAAATCCAAATCACATACATTAATAGAAGAATTTCAAATTCTGTTTCACTTCGCTAAACAATTTAAATTGTCTTTACCTTAGGTTCTTCAAGCCCCACCACAGGCAGTAAAAGTATTTGTTGAAAAACAAAGCAGTTGTCACATTAGCTGTCACAGCGTCACTGTAAATACCGAACGGGTAATCACTAGTATTAGGATTACATTGCTTTGTAATATTGCTGGACAAGAACCAGGCGTTTCTTCCTGGATCTTTAACCCTCCGGCAATCAAAATATCCAAAATCACACGATTGCTCCTCAAAACTGCAGGCATGTCTCCAACAAGCTTCTTGTCTCTCAATTGATAGAAGGTACCAGCAAGCTCCTCCAACCTATATTATCAAATAAAAAAATATCCTTGATTTGTATACGAAAAACTACTATTACTACTTGTAATTGGAAGTGGCTTCGGAGAGCAAGCTCGGAATCCACTTACATGGCTGGCTAACATGTAAAGCATCAAGTTGTAAGCAGCCCCGGCCCATGCTGTTTCAGTAACAACACCGGTAGTCTTTACTATTTGTGAGGAAAGCGGAAATATGAGATAAAGTCTGGGGAAGTACTGAAAAATGATAATGAATCTAAGCACATTCTTCGTGTTCGCCATTGTTGAGCCACTTAAATTAGGGATAATGCCCCAAATTAATACCTGAAACACATGGACATGAATAAATCCATTAACAACTTCAACTTTATTATACTGTACAGTCAGACCTCTCTATAACAGTAATCCGTTATAATAACATTTTACTATAACAGCCCATGTTATATGATATGTTCTCTATAACAGCATCTCGCTATAACAATCGAAAAATGTTGGAACAAATGACACTGTTATAGAGAGGTTTGATTGTACAAAGGATTATAGTTACCGAAATTTCCAGTTGACGAACCTGTGGTAAGGGCAGGGCAGCAACGACATCAATCCAGAAACCTTTTTTGTAGTATCTTTTAGCTATCTTTGAAGAATCTACAACAAGCTCTCCTCTCCCAAATACTCGAGAAGACGGAGCAACATAAGCGGTTCTAAACTGAACAAATATCTGAATCATATAAAAGACATCAGCTATTGATCTAATAACTGTAAGGGCAATTTCCAGATTAGTTCCTATATCTATGCAGACTTCATCTTGGACCACCGGCAAGTAAAAGAATAGAGGGTCCACGAATAAAGCGACTAAACACGCTACTAAGAGAATCTTGTTCCATCTACGGATTGAAGGTCCACGAGGATCCAGTATCTTTTTCTTCACTCTTTCATAATCTTCTGAGAAAACCCGCGACAATACTTTAGCCTTCAAGAATTTTCCGTTCCTGTCAGGCTCCTTTTCACTCTTTCTACTAGCTGGCTCAGGTAACAGTGATCCGTCAATCTTGTACTTCACTTTAATCACATTATCTCCGTTTATAGTTGCATATTTTGTCGATTCAACATCATCTTGGAATCTGAAATCCAGAGACAAACGTTATAACATAATTGATGACAATGTCACACCTAAAGTAAACAGATTCTCTGATACAAAAACATGAGCATAACAGCTAGCAAATGAAAGAGCAAACAGAAGAAGATCTCTTTGCCAAAAGGGGAATTTTCATAAATAACACTATTTATGTCCCTAATAACAAATTGTGGCAATATTATTGAGTTTTCAAAACATAGCAACAGTTTTATTTTCAAAACATATCGTACATACACACATGCACTAGCGGACATACATACATACATACACTGGCCTCATACATACATACAGTAAAAATCTGCTATAAATGAAAATCTAGCTACTTTTTGTAATAGTTTAAAAGTATTGCTAAAACGGGAAATCTAGTGGGGTTAAGTCGTTATATCACGTAATTTTCCCTAAAATAAACAGATTCTCTTATACAAAAAGATGAGCATAACAGCTAGCAAATGAAAGAGAGCAAACAGAACAAGAACTCATACTCAATAACATAATTTGAACAAGTCAAATGGACTAACCTTACGGATCTTGAATTACCATAAGCCATGACGCTGAACAAAAAACAATCTCCTCAGAGCTTCAGTTACAGGTTTTGATCTGTGAAACATAACAAAAAACAGAAGGCCTGTGAAATCACGAACGAATAACTCGAAAATGATTCAGTATGAATTATAAGCCAAACAAGACAAAGAGTACTAGCTGTTCTTTCTTTCTTTCAGTAGAAATCATGTGAAGATTCAAACATACAAATACACATAAAGTAGTTAAGACTCTATAATTATTACTCCTAACGTTTAGTCTAAAAAATAGACTAACAATTCAAGTCAAACTTGTGACTAAGTCTTCAAATCTCATTATCAAATACCAAAACTTCAGGAAAAAAAAATTCTAAAAAAATTCTTGATTTCTCAGTCCAATGGTGGAAGAATTAGTCAAACACTTAGAGCCAGTTCTAAATGCATTAAATTTCTATTATAACAAACAATAACCAAAGAATGCATCAACCCTTTAGAGTATATATTATACTAAAAAAAAAAAATATTAGTCATACATTCTACAATCAACAGACAAATTCATGTTGAACAGAGCAAGGAAGAAAAAACAAAAAACAAAAGAGCAAAAAACAAGTGGTATATCAAGATAATAACTACACTAAACAAATTAAAATATACAAACTGTGGGAAATATTTGATGGAAAAAAAAAAAATTCTTCTAGTACCCTGAATGCATTAAATTTCTATTATGACAAACAAAGAATGCATCAACCTTTTAGAGTATATATTATAACAAACAAACAAAAAAATAGTCATACATCCTTCAATGAACATATTGAGGTAATAACTACATTAAAACACATTAAAATTTTCAAACAAAGGGAAATTTTTTATGGAAAAAATATTCTTCTAGTACCCTTTGATAGTTTGAGAGAAAGAAGTCACTAACCATCATATTTGAGGAACCAAATGCAGCATTGATATAAAGCTCAAAAAAGTCAAATCTTTTTATTTTCTTTTCAAGAACCCACTTTTTGCTTTGCTGATTCTTTTTATTTTTTATTTTTTATGATTCTTGCTAAGTTTCAGAGAAAAATCAGAAACCCAACACAGTAAGTAAAATCCAAAAATGGAAAGACACAAACTTTATCATAAATAAGAAAAAGGGACAACTGAAATTAGGGAAAATGCTATTTTTGGGGGGTACTGAAAACTGAAATGAAGAGGAGAATAATTTCCCTCTTCCCTTGCTATTTGCAGAAATTTTGGGAGAGAAGGATTTTTCAGTTACAAAAAATGGGCATTTATATAATTTTTTCTATGGTTTTATTTCATTTTATTTTATGTTGTTTTTAGTGAAACTGTAGTACAGTATCACCAAGAAAAGGACAAGACACTGATAATTGTGTGAAATGAATATATACAGGCTAGAAAAAAGTTCACAACTGGCTGGAGTATTGATTTCGTACTTTTATAAAACAAACCATCATTTGTTTGAATTTTTTATTTTTTTTTGGACTTTCTAAAGATCCAACAAGGAGTTGACTAACTGGATAGTGTCACGTGGCAGTGTAGACATATATTGCTATTTAACACTTCTTTGCTAATTTTTGAATTGTTTGGTTGGAGATTTAGCATTTAAGAATAAGAAGAGAGATAGAGATGAGTAATTGTTCTATAAGCTGCTTTTCTTATAATAATAATTGTGTTCGAGTGTATTTTTTTAAAATGCTTTTCCACTCATTTTTTTATATTATTTGTTTTGGTGTTTTGATGATGCGCGAAAAAATATATAATTTTTCTAAAATAAAAATTACTTTCTCGATTTTTTATTTTTTTTTTTTTCAAAAAAACGAGACGAATTTTAATTAAGGATGAAGATATTTTATTCATTCTATCACGATTTTTAGTGGTGTTTGCCGATTATAGTGGTTATCTTATAGAGCATTTCTAATCAACATAAGTATTCGATTCAACTTCTACATTTCATTCTTTATTTTCAAAAAAAAAAAATCAAATAATTCTCTATTTATCAAGATTTAAGATAGGGTATTGGATGATATCTCCCCCTAACATAACTATTTGAATTTGATACGTCCCACCAACAGAAATAAAGATAAACTTTGTCTACTAGTAATATTTAGGAATATGGTATTTGATAGTTCTCACCAACATATGTATCTTATTGCTTGTCTAACAAAATTTACGTCTATAACAAAATCATCAAATATTCTTTGTCACCGCCATTTGAGTTGTAGAGTGTGAGATGGTTCAAAATTGAAAAATATTTATCTATGAAGATAAATATTTTTCAAAAAAAGAACCATCTCATTACCCAACACTCTCTAAAACTTAAAAACTATATTTCAAATGGAGATATTTAAAAACATGAGCCTTTTCTCCGAAAATGAAATTAGAAATTGCTATATTTGGGTTACTGAAAACTGAAATAAAAACAAGTAGACAGTATTTTCCTCTCCCTTTGCTATTTTTGCATTTGGGAGGAACATTTATATAAAAAAAATTATAATTTTTTTTATTTTTTTATTTTGTTTTTAGTGAGTATGGCAAACTCCTAGTCTTTCATGATTTTTGCTCCTTAATTGACGTCTAAATCCCGCCCAAAAAACAACTGTAAATGCTCACCAAGAAAAGGACAAGACACTTAGTAAAATGAATGGTTAATATATATATATATATATATATATATATATATATATATATATATCCAGCTATCTAGGCTAGAAAAGAGTTCACAACTGGCTGGATATATTTTGTGCTTTTAAAAACAAACCATCATTTGTTGATTTTTTTTT
Organism: Lycium ferocissimum; assembly: GCF_029784015.1. Lineage (NCBI taxonomy): Eukaryota > Viridiplantae > Streptophyta > Magnoliopsida > Solanales > Solanaceae > Lycium > Lycium ferocissimum. The sequence goes on along the minus strand of NW_026726335.1, from coordinate 305,741 downwards.
TTTTTTTTTTTTTGACTCAAGAAGTTGACTAACTGGATAGTGTCACGTGGCACTGTAGACATATATTGCTATTTAACACTTCTTTGCTAATTTTGAAACTGTTTGGTTGGAGACATTTAAAAAGAGAGATAGATGAGTGATTAAAAACAAATCTGCAGGCTGCATAGTGGTAATTATGTTCTATTAGCTGCTTTAATTTTCTTTATAGCAATGGGGTTCGAATCTTTTTTTAAATTCGTGTTGGTGTCTTGAAGATTTTGAAGATTAATTACTTTGGGTCTGTTAATTAAAAGGGAAAATATTTTCTATTAGGATATTTTAATTTTTCAAGAGTTGAGTTCCTTAGATTAAGAATAGAGAAGATTAAGAATAGAGAGATCTTATTCATTCTAACACAATTTTGATGGTATGTTCCTATTATAATGACTATTTTATAAGTTATTCTTCACTAATATAAGTATTGAATAACTCTATACATGATATCTCTAACTAACATTAGTATCAAATAATTCTATTTATCAATATTTAGGACAAGGTCCTTGATATCTCCAACCGACATAATTATCGGATTTGATAACCATCAACACAAATATAGATAAACTCTGTCTATTGAGATTTAGGAACATGGTATTTGATACCTCTCACTAACATAAGTATTTAATTACTCTTCTACTAAGATTTAGGTATATAAAAAAAATCTCTAAATATTCTTTGTCACTGCAATTTGAGCTATACGGTGTGTTCGCTATGAAGAAAAATAAAAAAAATAAAAATTAAAGAAAACTATCTCATTGTCCTATACTCCTAAAACTTAAAAACTATATTTCAAATGGAGATCAGACAAAAACATGAGCGAAAAATGTCGTTTTTCCTTTTTTGGTGTTTGGATGCTAAAGAAAAACATTTTATGGAAAATGCGTTTCTTCATACATGGCAAACTCCTAGTCTTTCATGATTTTTGCTCCCTTAATTGACGTCTAAATCCCGCCCATAAATGCTCAGTATTAGTAAATCATGGTTTAATTCTCTTTCACTTCTATTTCTTAAGTACTTAGTTGTTTTCTTTTCCTTTTTAGGTTTTCTTAGGCGTTTGGCCATGAAAATCAAATATTTTTCACTTTATTTGGTATTTTAGGAGTTGGAGTTGAAGATGAAGTTGTGTTTGGTTATGATTTTTGCAAAGAATATTTAGTTGTTTGAAAGTGAAAAAAAAGTAAAAAACAAGTTTTGGTTATTTTTTAAATTCCAAATACAACTTCAAGTTGTATTTAAATTTTATAATCAAACACCATTGGTGAAAAAATATTTGATTTAATATATTTTTCTCCTCATTTGTTTTGACCTTTCATGTAATTGTACGGACAGTTGGGGTTTGTACTTTGTAGAACACTCTATATAGTCTCTCGGGGAAACACCATGTTGCTTAATTAGCAACAAATGGAATCTAACCCCGCACTAATTTTGCTTAGTCAATAAATTTTACTCTTTTTAAAAGCCAAATTGGACGAAGATAAGGATTAATATTGTGCATTAAGAGTGAAGTTAGATTAGTGGATCACTGAAACTTAGGGCTGTTTGTCCATAGATACCAAAAAAAAAAAAAATCACTTTTTTTGGATTTTGGATTGGAGTTGAAGTTGTGTTTAATTAAATACAAAATTGTAGTTTTTGTTGAAATGTAGTTGTAAAAAAGTGAAAAAAGTAATTTTTTTTAAAAAACAAGCTTTTTTTTGTTTTTGGAATTCGCATACAACTTCTAGTTGTATTCGTTCTTATGGCCAAATGCTGAAAAGTGAAAAAAGTGAAAAAAAATCCGGAATAAAGTGAATAATTCTTATGGCCAAACGCCCACTTAATATATTTAAAATATTAAGTTACTCCAAATGAATTTTGTGACAGTTTATTGCCTCTTTAAATTACTACATGTTTAATTAAGGCGGCTAAATATTTTCAAATATCTAATATGTATATGCCGTTTATTTTTTATGTATTTAAAATAATGTTTATTATCACGATCCAAACTCATAAAAGATATTGTCCGTTTTGGCCTAACAGGTATCACGATGGGTGATTTACAAGAATAGCCTTGGAGGTTTGACTCTGCACTTTAAGTTTAACAAGTTTTGTCTCATCCAAAACTTTTGATTTTTGACCTCGAAGGTTTGTTCGTGGGGAACCCGGGGGTCAAAAGTTTAAGACCAACCATTTCCAAAGGTCATGGGTGTAAATAATTTCCTGTGGATTTGTCCCTATTGTTATGTCATCATCGAGACCAAAATCGCACATATCATGTGAACTTGTATTATGCCTTATAAAGCTATTCATGTTCTTCTCTCATTTCTATGTGGATTTGCCTAAGGTATCATTTGCCCCTTTCTTCAAAAACTAGTTCTCTTCGTGACTCGTCCTTGTTGGCCCACCCTCCATCATGGGCAACACATACACCCCTCTTCCTTTAGGACTTAGCGTCCTCAATGAATTTTCCCCCACATACACCCCTCTTTCCTCGGGGACTTAAAAGCCTCAATGAGGTTTCCCCACTACCATCAATACTGAGGGAGCGTCTGACTCTGATACCATATTTGTTACAATCCAAGCCCATTGCACATATTGTTCGCTTTGGCCCTTTAGGGTTCACGAATTTATTGCTTAGGCTATTATATATCAAGCCCAAAACCGCACGTTGCTTGTGAAACTCTGTGTGTTATACTATACATCCATTCAAAACCTTGGGCGTCACATTTATAATATATTTAGTATGAAAATAATATATTTAGTATGAAAATATATCCACATAATTCTCAAAATTGTTATTAAATGAATAATTCAACATGCAAATCTTTAATTGAAGAATGTTAAAGGAAACAAGAAAGAACCGATTCACTATAAAAGAAAGAAAACTAGTCTTCACTAATTTTTCTACTTTATTATCATGATTCGGGAACCATATTGTGTATAACAGCTATTAAAGAAGGGTTGGGTGTCACACCCTAATCTTGATAGGGCATGATGGGCACCCGACCCTTATTTAGGGTCGAGCGAACCCGCTGACTCTTTATTACACACATAATCTCTTTGGACTTTTAAATCAAATAAAAATGAAATACATAGTAAAGGCTTTCAGAAACATTCTTTTCGTCGTTCCCAAGTCAAGTAAAATCCGTAATCACACGGAATTTGTGACATAATGCATAATGGTACATCGGTTTGCGAACATTACATAGATAAATTACCCACATTACTTGAACCACGTTTAAAGTCTCTAACATCAATCGAGAATTGTAACATATATTACTCGTGCAACAACAAAGAATTGCATTTCCCATCTTCTAGCAATGTCTTCTACCATGTTGCGATGAATTAGCAAAGCCTAGAAGAACGTGAACTATGTCCAGTATATAAAGTATCGAGTACAGCAAATAGAACCATAATCGGAACAAGAAGTACGAAAAAATAAGTACATTATCCAAAATATCAAAATGCTTACTTTTAAAACAAAATCATGCATAATATATATATGGGCCCATTATGGACTCGGTGGACAAAATATGTCGCCGCCCCGTCAAGGACCATAACACATCATACTCGGGAATAGGGAATAGCTCATAAACATCATACTCCGAACACATCATACCCCGAACACATCATACTCCCGTAATATATATATACATATAAAGCCCTCTAAACTATGTGTGAATATAAAATAAATGCGCACGATAACGTATCCAACTGGATAGGACATATTGAGGCATCCAGGGAGTTCAAAACTATATGTCCTAAATTAATTTTTAAGACTCGATAGATAAGTACGCTAAGCGACACTTGAAGGATCATAAACACGTTTCGAGTCAATCCGATTTAGTATAAGAAAGTTATGGACATTTTACTACAGAAACCTCTACGAACGTTTCAAAGCAATCAGAGACCGTCTACGAAAGTTAGAGACATAAATATTATAAAACTCTTTTAGAAACAAGAACTCTTTATGCTTTGTTCGTTATGCGATCATACTACAAGCTCGACTATATATATATATATATAAGTTGAATAAGAATCGTAAACAAGCTCGGAATTAAAGAATGTTACCCCAAGTCCGTCATACCTTACTTGAGGACATGCCAAAAGAAAGAAAGGGTAACTTACATCCTTGTCATTAAGATAATCCGAACTTAAGTCTCGGCTTTTCCAATATCTACAACAATGTTAGTAAATACCAAACATTAGCTATAGATACTTAAGAATCCAATCCTAAACTAACACTTCGTTTACAGAAATTTCGACAGCATTTCCCCTATAAATTCGACCAACCCCGAGAATTCAACTCGGTCAAATCATCAACAACAATACCAACAATCATATTTCCAACTCCAACAATTAATCCAAGATGCATTCTAACATTAGCAACCCTTTCCACATAATTCGACGGCATTTCACTTACATTCAACTTAACGACAACAATCCAACTTACAATCTTCCAAACTCAATAAGAGCAACAACAACACATTCTTCACTTCCAAGTTCATGAATTATACCAACAACCACACATTAACGACATCATTCATATAAGTATAAGAAACCATGTTAATGTCACATTAACTTCTACAACAATCCCACAACGATTACAACTTCATTTCAAGCCATCAAATCTTCCCTTTTTTCATGGAATCCACAATAACAACAATCATATAATACTATATATATATATATATACATCTACACAACAACACATCATAGCCTACAATCTCCAACCCACACATATTTCATGAATTTCATTCATTTCTAAATATATATCCATAACACATGTAAAAAAAACCTTACCTTTTTCCCTTCAACTTGCTATTTTATTTTAAATTTTTGCAAATGAATACTTTGCTTGATCCAACAACTACTCCACGTTAATAAGGGCCTTCCAATTGGTTGCGATACTAGAAGAAAATATTATTTTTTTTTGATCAACTTCCATGGCCCAAGTTCGGCCAACCTTGTTTTTTTTTTTTTTTTTTTTTTTCTCTCCAACTTCTTAAGTTAAAATGATGAATTGATCTTGTTTAGTCATCACTTTCTATATATATATATACTTAAAATGCAAAGTAGACACATAGCATTTTGGGGTGGGGACCACACGGCCAAGGTATGAACCTTCTTTTCTTTGTTAAATATATAGTTCAATCATATACATTGCAAACCACCTTGTGAATTTTCCTTTTTACCCCTAGCCTTTCTCAATATTTCCACACCACTAATATTTATAAGCAACTTGTGCATTAAGACAAAACCGGAAAATAATCTTGCCCTTAACTTACCACGACTATCTCGAAATATCCGAATGTACAAAATACGGGATATAACATTGGGGGCATCTTTTTTTAAAATCAGTACAACCACAAGGAGAATATGTTCCCCACAATTGAAATTTTCAACTTTAAATGAGTACCAATAACATTAATAGATAAATTATTGATTACATTAACCACGTTTATGCTTGAAAACTTGACTAATTAGTGCTAACAACAATAATTGCATTTCCCTTTTGTGATTTGTCCATGTTGGATGAATTAGTAAAGCTTCTAGAAGAATGTGAACTCCACATTCCATCACGATGTACGGTGTGGGTTTGACAAAATTCATTAGCTTTGATTTAAATTCTGTATTTTTTTATAAGAAAATTACATAATATATATATGTTATAAATTTAGAACTAAGTAACTTCAAAGGACTAAAATCCAAAATCCATAAACTTT